>NW_027045270.1:300000-558262 GCF_963576615.1 Watersipora subatra
AACATGCTAGAAATGTTCCAATTGAGCTAATTAGCTCATTGTGAGAATATTGCAATTGTCTGACAAAAGTGAAAAATGTAAATTTCCAATTTCAACCAAACATGCTAGAAATGCTCCAATTGAGCTAATTAGCTTATTGTGAGAATATTACAAACGTCTGACAAAACTGAAAAATTTAAAATTCCAATTTCAATCAAACATGCTAGAAATGCTCCAATTGCGCAAATAAGCCTACTGTAAGAATTTTACAAACGTCTGACAAAACTGAAAATTTAAATTTTCAATTTCAACCAAACATGCTAGAAATGCTCCAATTGAGCTAATTAGCTTATTGTGAGAATATTGCAATTGTTTGACAAACGTGAAAAATGTAAATTTCCAATTTCAACCAAACATGCTAGAAATGCTCCAATTGAGCTAATTAGCTTATTGTGAGAATATTACAAGCGTCTGACAAAACTGAAAAATGTAATTTGCCAATTTCAACCAAACATGCTAGAAATGCTCCAATTGAGCTAATTAGCTTATTGTGAGAATATTGCAATTGTCTGACAAAAGCGAAAAATGTAAATTTCCAATTTCAACCAAACATGCTAGAAATGCTCCAATTGAGCTAATTAGCTTATTGTGAGAATATTACAAACGTCTGACAAAAGTAAAAAATGTAAATTTCTGATTTCAACCAAACATGCTAGAAATGCTCGAATTGAGGTAATTAGCTTATTGTGAGAATATTACAAACGTCTGACAAAACTGAAAAATAGAAATTTCCAATTTCAACCAAACATGCTAGAAAGGCTCCAATTGAGCTAATTAGCTTATTGTGAGAATATTGCAATTGTCTGACAAAAGTGAAAAATGTAAATTTCCAATTTCAACCAAACATGCTAGAAATGTTCCAATTGAGCTAATTAGCTCATTGTGAGAATATTGCAATTGTCTGACAAAAGTGAAAAATGTAAATTTCCAATTTCAACCAAACATGCTAGAAATGCTCCAATTGAGCTAATTAGCTTATTGTGAGAATATTACAAACGTCTGACAAAACTGAAAAATTTAAAATTCCAATTTCAATCAAACATGCTAGAAATGCTCCAATTGCGCAAATAAGCCTACTGTAAGAATTTTACAAACGTCTGACAAAACTGAAAATTTAAATTTTCAATTTCAACCAAACATGCTAGAAATGCTCCAATTGAGCTAATTAGCTTATTGTGAGAATATTGCAATTGTTTGACAATTGTGAAAAATGTAAATTTCCAATTTCAACCAAACATGCTAGAAATGCTCCAATTGAGCTAATTAGCTTATTGTGAGAATATTACAAACCTCTGACAAAACTGAAAAATGTAAATTTTCAACTTCAACTAAACATGCTAGAAATGCTCCAATTGAGCTAATTAGCTTATCGTGAGAATATTACAAACGTCTGACAAAACTGAAAAATGTAAATTTCCAATTTCAACCAAACATGCTAGAAATGCTCCAAATGCGGAAATAAGCTTACTGTAAGAATTTTACAAACGTCTGACAAAACTGAAAAATGTAAATTTCCAATTTCAACCAAACATGCTAGAAATGCTCCAATTGAGCTAGTTAGCTTATTGTGAGAATATTACAAACGTCTGACAACACTGAAAAATGTAAATTTTCAATTTCAACCAAACATGCTAGAAACGCTCCAATTGAGCTAATTAGCTTATTGTGAGAATATTACAAACGTCTGACAACACTGAAAAATGTAAATTTCCAATTTCAACCAAACATGCTAGAAATGCTCCAATTGAGCTAATTAGCTTATTGTGAGAATATTACAAACGTCTGACAAAAGTGAAAAATGTAAATTTCCAATTTCAACCAAACATGCTAGAAATGCTCAAATTGCGCAAATAAGCCTATTGTAAGAATTTTACAAACGTCTGACAAAACTGGAAAATGTAAACTTCCAATTTCAACCAAACATGCTAGAAATGCTCCAATTGAGCTAATTAGCTTATTGAGAGAATATTGCAATTGTCTGACAAAAGTGAAAAATGTAAATTTCTAATTTCAACCAAACATGCTAGAAATGCTCCAATTGAGCTAATTAGCTTATTGTGAGAATATTACAAACGTCTGACAAAAGTGAAAAATGTAAATTTCCAATTTCAACCAAACATGCTAGAAATGCTCCAATTGAGCTAATTAGCTTATTGTGAGAATATTGCAATTGTCTGACAAAAGTGAAAAATGTAAGTTTCCAATTTCAACCAAACATGCTAGAAATGCTCCAATTGAGCTAATTAGCTTATTGTGAGAATATTACAAACGTCTGACAAAAGTGAAAAATGTAAATTTCCAATTTCAACCAAACATGCTAGAAATGCTCAAAATGCGCAAATAAGCCTACTGTAAGAAATTTACAAATGTCTGACAAAACTGAAAAATGTGAATTTCCAATTTCAACCAAACATGCTAGAAATGCTCCAATTGAGCTAATTAGCTTATTGAGAGAATATTGCAATTGTCTGACAAAAGTGGAAAATGTAAATTTCCAATTTCAACCAAACATGCTAGAAATGCTCCAATTGAGCTAATTAGCTTATTGTGAGAATATTACAAACGTCTGACTAAACTGAAAAATGTGAATTTCCAATTTCAACCAAACATGCTAGAAATGCTCCAATTGCGCAAATGAGCCTACTGTAAGAATTTTACAAACGTCTGACAAAAGTGAAAAATGTAAATTTTCAATTTCAACCAAACATGCTAGAAATGCTCCAATTGAGCTAATTAGCTTATTGTGAGAATATTGCAATTGACTGACAAAAGTGAAAAATGTAAAATTCCAATTTCAACCAAACATGCTAGAAATGCTCCAATTGAACTAATTAGCTTATTGTGAGAATATTACAAACGTCTGACAAAAGTGAAAAATGTAAATTTCCAATTTCAACCAAACATGCTAGAAATGCTCAAATTGAGCTAATTAGCTTATTGTGAGAATATTACAAACGTCTGACAAAACTGAAAAATGTAATTTTCCAATTTCAACCAAACATGCTAGAAATGCTCCAATTGAGCTAATTAGCTTATTGTGAGAATATTACAAACGTCTGACAAAACTGAAAAATGTAAATTTCCAATTTCAACCAAACATGCTAGAAATGCTCAAATTGCGCATATAAGCCTCTTGTAAGAATATTACAAACGTCTGACAAAACTGAAAAATGTAAATTTCCAATTTCAACCAAACATGCTAGAAATGCTCCAATTGAGCTAATTAGCTTATTGAGAGAATATTGCAATTGTCTGACAAAAGTGAAAAATGTAAATTTCCAATTTCAACCAAACATGCTAGAAATGCTCCAATTGAGCTAATTAGCTTATTGTGAGAATATTACAAACGTCTGACTAAACTGAAAAATGTGAATTTCCAATTTCAACCAAACATGCTAGAAATGCTCCAATTGCGCAAATGAGCCTACTGTAAGAATTTTACAAACGTCTGACAAAACTGAAAAATGTAAATTTTCAATTTCAACCAAACATGCTAGAAATGCTCCAATTGCGCAAATGAGCCTACTGTAAGAATTTTACAAACGTCTGACAAAAGTGAAAAATGTAAATTTTCAATTTCAACCAAACATGCTAGAAATGCTCCAATTGAGCTAATTAGCTTATTGTGAGAATATTGCAATTGACTGACAAAAGTGAAAAATGTAAAATTCCAATTTCAACCAAACATGCTAGAAATGCTCCAATTGAACTAATTAGCTTATTGTGAGAATATTACAAACGTCTGAGCAAACTGAAAAATGTAAATTTCCAATTTCAACCAAACATGCTAGAAATGCTCCAATTGAGCTAATTAGCTTATTGTGAGAATATTACAAACGTCTGACAAAACTGAAAAATGTAAATTTCCAATTTCAACCAAACATGCTAGAAATGCTCCAATTGAGCTAATTAGCTTATTGTGAGAATATTACAAACGTCTGACAAAACTGAAAAATGTAATTTT
Source organism: Watersipora subatra (assembly GCF_963576615.1). Taxonomy (NCBI): domain Eukaryota; kingdom Metazoa; phylum Bryozoa; class Gymnolaemata; order Cheilostomatida; family Watersiporidae; genus Watersipora; species Watersipora subatra. Next base: position 304,004 of record NW_027045270.1, read on the forward strand.
CCAATTTCAACCAAACATGCTAGAAATGCTCCAATTGAGCTAATTAGCTTATTGTGAGAATATTACAAACGTCTGACAAAACTGAAAAATGTAAATTTCCAATTTCAACCAAACATGCTAGAAATGCTCAAATTGCGCATATAAGCCTACTGTAAGAATATTACAAACGTCTGACAAAACTGAAAAATGTAAATTTCCAATTTCAACCAAACATGCTAGAAATGCTCCAATTGAGCTAATTAGCTTATTGTGAGAATATTGCAATTGTTTGACAAAAGTGAAAAATGTAAATTTCCAATTTCAACCAAACATGCTAGAAATGCTCCAATTGAGCTAATTAGCTTATTGTGAGAATATTACAAACGTCTGACAAAACTGAAAAATGTAAATTTCCAATTTCAACCAAACATGCTAGAAATGCTCCAATTGAGCTAATTAGCTTATTGTGAGAATATTGCAATTGTATGACAAAAGCGAAAAATGTAAATTTCCAATTTCAACCAAACATGCTAGAAATGCTCCAATTGAGCTAATTAGCTTGTTGTGAGAATATTGCAATTGTTTGACAAACGTGAAAAATGTAAATTTCCAATTTCAACCAAACATGCTAGAAATGCTCCAATTGAGCTAATTAGCTTATTGTGAGAATATTACAAGCGTCTGACAAAACTGAAAAATGTAATTTGCCAATTTCAACCAAACATGCTAGAAATGCTCCAATTGAGCTAATTAGCTTATTGTGAGAATATTGCAATTGTCTGACAAAAGCGAAAAATGTAAATTTCCAATTTCAACCAAACATGCTAGAAATGCTCCAATTGAGCTAATTAGCTTATTGTGAGAATATTACAAACGTCTGACAAAAGTAAAAAATGTAAATTTCTGATTTCAACCAAACATGCTAGAAATGCTCGAATTGAGGTAATTAGCTTATTGTGAGAATATTACAAACGTCTGACAAAACTGAAAAATAGAAATTTCCAATTTCAACCAAACATGCTAGAAAGGCTCCAATTGAGCTAATTAGCTTATTGTGAGAATATTGCAATTGTCTGACAAAAGTGAAAAATGTAAATTTCCAATTTCAACCAAACATGCTAGAAATGTTCCAATTGAGCTAATTAGCTCATTGTGAGAATATTGCAATTGTCTGACAAAAGTGAAAAATGTAAATTTCCAATTTCAACCAAACATGCTAGAAATGCTCCAATTGAGCTAATTAGCTTATTGTGAGAATATTACAAACGTCTGACAAAACTGAAAAATTTAAAATTCCAATTTCAATCAAACATGCTAGAAATGCTCCAATTGCGCAAATAAGCCTACTGTAAGAATTTTACAAACGTCTGACAAAACTGAAAATTTAAATTTTCAATTTCAACCAAACATGCTAGAAATGCTCCAATTGAGCTAATTAGCTTATTGTGAGAATATTGCAATTGTTTGACAATTGTGAAAAATGTAAATTTCCAATTTCAACCAAACATGCTAGAAATGCTCCAATTGAGCTAATTAGCTTATTGTGAGAATATTACAAACCTCTGACAAAACTGAAAAATGTAAATTTTCAACTTCAACTAAACATGCTAGAAATGCTCCAATTGAGCTAATTAGCTTATCGTGAGAATATTACAAACGTCTGACAAAACTGAAAAATGTAAATTTCCAATTTCAACCAAACATGCTAGAAATGCTCCAAATGCGGAAATAAGCTTACTGTAAGAATTTTACAAACGTCTGACAAAACTGAAAAATGTAAATTTCCAATTTCAACCAAACATGCTAGAAATGCACCAATTGAGCTAGTTAGCTTATTGTGAGAATATTACAAACGTCTGACAACACTGAAAAATGTAAATTTTCAATTTCAACCAAACATGCTAGAAACGCTCCAATTGAGCTAATTAGCTTATTGTGAGAATATTACAAACGTCTGACAACACTGAAAAATGTAAATTTCCAATTTCAACCAAACATGCTAGAAATGCTCCAATTGAGCTAATTAGCTTATTGTGAGAATATTACAAACGTCTGACAAAAGTGAAAAATGTAAATTTCCAATTTCAACCAAACATGCTAGAAATGCTCAAATTGCGCAAATAAGCCTATTGTAAGAATTTTACAAACGTCTGACAAAACTGGAAAATGTAAACTTCCAATTTCAACCAAACATGCTAGAAATGCTCCAATTGAGCTAATTAGCTTATTGAGAGAATATTGCAATTGTCTGACAAAAGTGAAAAATGTAAATTTCTAATTTCAACCAAACATGCTAGAAATGCTCCAATTGACCTAATTAGCATATTGTGAGAATATTACAAACGTCTGACAAAAGTGAAAAATGTAAATTTCCAATTTCAACCAAACATGCTAGAAATGCTCCAATTGAGCTAATTAGCTTATTGTGAGAATATTGCAATTGTCTGACAAAAGTGAAAAATGTAAGTTTCCAATTTCAACCAAACATGCTAGAAATGCTCCAATTGAGCTAATTAGCTTATTGTGAGAATATTACAAACGTCTGACAAAAGTGAAAAATGTAAATTTCCAATTTCAACCAAACATGCTAGAAATGCTCAAAATGCGCAAATAAGCCTACTGTAAGAAATTTACAAATGTCTGACAAAACTGAAAAATGTGAATTTCCAATTTCAACCAAACATGCTAGAAATGCTCCAATTGAGCTAATTAGCTTATTGAGAGAATATTGCAATTGTCTGACAAAAGTGGAAAATGTAAATTTCCAATTTCAACCAAACATGCTAGAAATGCTCCAATTGAGCTAATTAGCTTATTGTGAGAATATTACAAACGTCTGACTAAACTGAAAAATGTGAATTTCCAATTTCAACCAAACATGCTAGAAATGCTCCAATTGCGCAAATGAGCCTACTGTAAGAATTTTACAAACGTCTGACAAAAGTGAAAAATGTAAATTTTCAATTTCAACCAAACATGCTAGAAATGCTCCAATTGAGCTAATTAGCTTATTGTGAGAATATTGCAATTGACTGACAAAAGTGAAAAATGTAAAATTCCAATTTCAACCAAACATGCTAAAAATGCTCCAATTGAGCTAATTAGCTTATTGTGAGAATATTACAAACGTCTGACAAAACTGAAAAATGTAAATTTCCAATTTCAACCAAACATGCTAGAAATGCTCAAATTGCGCATATAAGCCTCTTGTAAGAATATTACAAACGTCTGACAAAACTGAAAAATGTAAATTTCCAATTTCAACCAAACATGCTAGAAATGCTCCAATTGAGCTAATTAGCTTATTGAGAGAATATTGCAATTGTCTGACAAAAGTGAAAAATGTAAATTTCCAATTTCAACCAAACATGCTAGAAATGCTCCAATTGAGCTAATTAGCTTATTGTGAGAATATTACAAACGTCTGACTAAACTGAAAAATGTGAATTTCCAATTTCAACCAAACATGCTAGAAATGCTCCAATTGCGCAAATGAGCCTACTGTAAGAATTTTACAAACGTCTGACAAAACTGAAAAATGTAAATTTTCAATTTCAACCAAACATGCTAGAAATGCTCCAATTGCGCAAATGAGCCTACTGTAAGAATTTTACAAACGTCTGACAAAAGTGAAAAATGTAAATTTTCAATTTCAACCAAACATGCTAGAAATGCTCCAATTGAGCTAATTAGCTTATTGTGAGAATATTGCAATTGACTGACAAAAGTGAAAAATGTAAAATTCCAATTTCAACCAAACATGCTAGAAATGCTCCAATTGAACTAATTAGCTTATTGTGAGAATATTACAAACGTCTGAGCAAACTGAAAAATGTAAATTTCCAATTTCAACCAAACATGCTAGAAATGCTCCAATTGAGCTAATTAGCTTATTGTGAGAATATTACAAACGTCTGACAAAACTGAAAAATGTAAATTTCCAATTTCAACCAAACATGCTAGAAATGCTCCAATTGAGCTAATTAGCTTATTGTGAGAATATTACAAACGTCTGACAAAACTGAAAAATGTAATTTTCCAATTTCAACCAAACATGCTAGAAATGCTCCAATTGAGCTAATTAGCTTATTGTGAGAATATTACAAACGTCTGACAAAACTGAAAAATGTAAATTTCCAATTTCAACCAAACATGCTAGAAATGCTCAAATTGCGCATATAAGCCTACTGTAAGAATATTACAAACGTCTGACAAAACTGAAAAATGTAAATTTCCAATTTCAACCAAACATGCTAGAAATGCTCCAATTGAGCTAATTAGCTTATTGTGAGAATATTGCAATTGTTTGACAAAAGTGAAAAATGTAAATTTCCAATTTCAACCAAACATGCTAGAAATGCTCCAATTGAGCTAATTAGCTTATTGTGAGAATATTACAAACGTCTGACAAAACTGAAAAATGTAAATTTCCAATTTCAACCAAACATGCTAGAAATGCTCCAATTGAGCTAATTAGCTTATTGTGAGAATATTGCAATTGTATGACAAAAGCGAAAAATGTAAATTTCCAATTTCAACCAAACATGCTAGAAATGCTCCAATTGAGCTAATTAGCTTATTGTGAGAATATTACAAACGTCTGACAAAAGTGAAAAATGTAAATTTCCAATTTCAACCAAACATGCTAGAAATGCTCCAATTGACCTAATTAGCTTATTGTGAGAATATTACAAGCGCCTGACAAAACTGAAAAATTTAATTTGCCAATTTCAACCAAACATGCTAGAAATGCTCCAATTGAGCTAATTAGCTTATTGTGAGAATATTGCAATTGTCTGACAAAAGCGAAAAATGTAAATTTCCAATTTCAACCAAACATGCTAGAAATGCTCCAATTGAGCTAATTAGCTTATTGTGAGAATATTACAAACGTCTGACAAAAGTAAAAAATGTAAATTTCTGATTTCAACCAAACATGCTAGAAATGCTCCAATTGAGCTAATTAGCTTATTGTGAGAATATTACAAGCGTCTGACAAAACTGAAAAATGTAATTTGCCAATTTCAACCAAACATGCTAGAAATGCTCCAATTGAGCTAATTAGCTTATTGTGAGAATATTGCAATTGTCTGACAAAAGCGAAAAATGTAAATTTCCAATTTCAACCAAACATGCTAGAAATGCTCCAATTGAGCTAATTAGCTTATTGTGAGAATATTACAAACGTCTGACAAAAGTAAAAAATGTAAATTTCTGATTTCAACCAAACATGCTAGAAATGCTCGAATTGAGGTAATTAGCTTATTGTGAGAATATTACAAACGTCTGACAAAACTGAAAAATAGAAATTTCCAATTTCAACCAAACATGCTAGAAAGGCTCCAATTGAGCTAATTAGCTTATTGTGAGAATATTGCAATTGTCTGACAAAAGTGAAAAATGTAAATTTCCAATTTCAACCAAACATGCTAGAAATGTTCCAATTGAGCTAATTAGCTCATTGTGAGAATATTGCAATTGTCTGACAAAAGTGAAAAATGTAAATTTCCAATTTCAACCAAACATGCTAGAAATGCTCCAATTGAGCTAATTAGCTTATTGTGAGAATATTACAAACGTCTGACAAAACTGAAAAATTTAAAATTCCAATTTCAATCAAACATGCTAGAAATGCTCCAATTGCGCAAATAAGCCTACTGTAAGAATTTTACAAACGTCTGACAAAACTGAAAATTTAAATTTTCAATTTCAACCAAACATGCTAGAAATGCTCCAATTGAGCTAATTAGCTTATTGTGAGAATATTGCAATTGTTTGACAAACGTGAAAAATGTAAATTTCCAATTTCAACCAAACATGCTAGAAATGCTCCAATTGAGCTAATTAGCTTATTGTGAGAATATTACAAGCGTCTGACAAAACTGAAAAATGTAATTTGCCAATTTCAACCAAACATGCTAGAAATGCTCCAATTGAGCTAATTAGCTTATTGTGAGAATATTGCAATTGTCTGACAAAAGCGAAAAATGTAAATTTCCAATTTCAACCAAACATGCTAGAAATGCTCCAATTGAGCTAATTAGCTTATTGTGAGAATATTACAAACGTCTGACAAAAGTAAAAAATGTAAATTTCTGATTTCAACCAAACATGCTAGAAATGCTCGAATTGAGGTAATTAGCTTATTGTGAGAATATTACAAACGTCTGACAAAACTGAAAAATAGAAATTTCCAATTTCAACCAAACATGCTAGAAAGGCTCCAATTGAGCTAATTAGCTTATTGTGAGAATATTGCAATTGTCTGACAAAAGTGAAAAATGTAAATTTCCAATTTCAACCAAACATGCTAGAAATGTTCCAATTGAGCTAATTAGCTCATTGTGAGAATATTGCAATTGTCTGACAAAAGTGAAAAATGTAAATTTCCAATTTCAACCAAACATGCTAGAAATGCTCCAATTGAGCTAATTAGCTTATTGTGAGAATATTACAAACGTCTGACAAAACTGAAAAATTTAAAATTCCAATTTCAATCAAACATGCTAGAAATGCTCCAATTGCGCAAATAAGCCTACTGTAAGAATTTTACAAACGTCTGACAAAACTGAAAATTTAAATTTTCAATTTCAACCAAACATGCTAGAAATGCTCCAATTGAGCTAATTAGCTTATTGTGAGAATATTGCAATTGTTTGACAATTGTGAAAAATGTAAATTTCCAATTTCAACCAAACATGCTAGAAATGCTCCAATTGAGCTAATTAGCTTATTGTGAGAATATTACAAACCTCTGACAAAACTGAAAAATGTAAATTTTCAACTTCAACTAAACATGCTAGAAATGCTCCAATTGAGCTAATTAGCTTATCGTGAGAATATTACAAACGTCTGACAAAACTGAAAAATGTAAATTTCCAATTTCAACCAAACATGCTAGAAATGCTCCAAATGCGGAAATAAGCTTACTGTAAGAATTTTACAAACGTCTGACAAAACTGAAAAATGTAAATTTCCAATTTCAACCAAACATGCTAGAAATGCTCCAATTGAGCTAGTTAGCTTATTGTGAGAATATTACAAACGTCTGACAACACTGAAAAATGTAAATTTTCAATTTCAACCAAACATGCTAGAAACGCTCCAATTGAGCTAATTAGCTTATTGTGAGAATATTACAAACGTCTGACAACACTGAAAAATGTAAATTTCCAATTTCAACCAAACATGCTAGAAATGCTCCAATTGAGCTAATTAGCTTATTGTGAGAATATTACAAACGTCTGACAAAAGTGAAAAATGTAAATTTCCAATTTCAACCAAACATGCTAGAAATGCTCAAATTGCGCAAATAAGCCTATTGTAAGAATTTTACAAACGTCTGACAAAACTGGAAAATGTAAACTTCCAATTTCAACCAAACATGCTAGAAATGCTCCAATTGAGCTAATTAGCTTATTGAGAGAATATTGCAATTGTCTGACAAAAGTGAAAAATGTAAATTTCTAATTTCAACCAAACATGCTAGAAATGCTCCAATTGAGCTAATTAGCTTATTGTGAGAATATTACAAACGTCTGACAAAAGTGAAAAATGTAAATTTCCAATTTCAACCAAACATGCTAGAAATGCTCCAATTGAGCTAATTAGCTTATTGTGAGAATATTGCAATTGTCTGACAAAAGTGAAAAATGTAAGTTTCCAATTTCAACCAAACATGCTAGAAATGCTCCAATTGAGCTAATTAGCTTATTGTGAGAATATTACAAACGTCTGACAAAAGTGAAAAATGTAAATTTCCAATTTCAACCAAACATGCTAGAAATGCTCAAAATGCGCAAATAAGCCTACTGTAAGAAATTTACAAATGTCTGACAAAACTGAAAAATGTGAATTTCCAATTTCAACCAAACATGCTAGAAATGCTCCAATTGAGCTAATTAGCTTATTGAGAGAATATTGCAATTGTCTGACAAAAGTGGAAAATGTAAATTTCCAATTTCAACCAAACATGCTAGAAATGCTCCAATTGAGCTAATTAGCTTATTGTGAGAATATTACAAACGTCTGACTAAACTGAAAAATGTGAATTTCCAATTTCAACCAAACATGCTAGAAATGCTCCAATTGCGCAAATGAGCCTACTGTAAGAATTTTACAAACGTCTGACAAAAGTGAAAAATGTAAATTTTCAATTTCAACCAAACATGCTAGAAATGCTCCAATTGAGCTAATTAGCTTATTGTGAGAATATTGCAATTGACTGACAAAAGTGAAAAATGTAAAATTCCAATTTCAACCAAACATGCTAGAAATGCTCCAATTGAACTAATTAGCTTATTGTGAGAATATTACAAACGTCTGACAAAAGTGAAAAATGTAAATTTCCAATTTCAACCAAACATGCTAGAAATGCTCAAATTGAGCTAATTAGCTTATTGTGAGAATATTACAAACGTCTGACAAAACTGAAAAATGTAATTTTCCAATTTCAACCAAACATGCTAGAAATGCTCCAATTGAGCTAATTAGCTTATTGTGAGAATATTACAAACGTCTGACAAAACTGAAAAATGTAAATTTCCAATTTCAACCAAACATGCTAGAAATGCTCAAATTGCGCATATAAGCCTCTTGTAAGAATATTACAAACGTCTGACAAAACTGAAAAATGTAAATTTCCAATTTCAACCAAACATGCTAGAAATGCTCCAATTGAGCTAATTAGCTTATTGAGAGAATATTGCAATTGTCTGACAAAAGTGAAAAATGTAAATTTCCAATTTCAACCAAACATGCTAGAAATGCTCCAATTGAGCTAATTAGCTTATTGTGAGAATATTACAAACGTCTGACTAAACTGAAAAATGTGAATTTCCAATTTCAACCAAACATGCTAGAAATGCTCCAATTGCGCAAATGAGCCTACTGTAAGAATTTTACAAACGTCTGACAAAACTGAAAAATGTAAATTTTCAATTTCAACCAAACATGCTAGAAATGCTCCAATTGCGCAAATGAGCCTACTGTAAGAATTTTACAAACGTCTGACAAAAGTGAAAAATGTAAATTTTCAATTTCAACCAAACATGCTAGAAATGCTCCAATTGAGCTAATTAGCTTATTGTGAGAATATTGCAATTGACTGACAAAAGTGAAAAATGTAAAATTCCAATTTCAACCAAACATGCTAGAAATGCTCCAATTGAACTAATTAGCTTATTGTGAGAATATTACAAACGTCTGAGCAAACTGAAAAATGTAAATTTCCAATTTCAACCAAACATGCTAGAAATGCTCCAATTGAGCTAATTAGCTTATTGTGAGAATATTACAAACGTCTGACAAAACTGAAAAATGTAAATTTCCAATTTCAACCAAACATGCTAGAAATGCTCCAATTGAGCTAATTAGCTTATTGTGAGAATATTACAAACGTCTGACAAAACTGAAAAATGTAATTTTCCAATTTCAACCAAACATGCTAGAAATGCTCCAATTGAGCTAATTAGCTTATTGTGAGAATATTACAAACGTCTGACAAAACTGAAAAATGTAAATTTCCAATTTCAACCAAACATGCTAGAAATGCTCAAATTGCGCATATAAGCCTACTGTAAGAATATTACAAACGTCTGACAAAACTGAAAAATGTAAATTTCCAATTTCAACCAAACATGCTAGAAATGCTCCAATTGAGCTAATTAGCTTATTGTGAGAATATTGCAATTGTTTGACAAAAGTGAAAAATGTGAATTTCCAATTTCAACCAAACATGCTAGAAATGCTCCAATTGAGCTAATTAGCTTATTGTGAGAATATTACAAACGTCTGACAAAACTGAAAAATGTAAATTTCCAATTTCAACCAAACATGCTAGAAATGCTCCAATTGAGCTAATTAGCTTATTGTGAGAATATTGCAATTGTATGACAAAAGCGAAAAATGTAAATTTCCAATTTCAACCAAACATGCTAGAAATGCTCCAATTGAGCTAATTAGCTTATTGTGAGAATATTGCAATTGTTTGACAAACGTGAAAAATGTAAATTTCCAATTTCAACCAAACATGCTAGAAATGCTCCAATTGAGCTAATTAGCTTATTGTGAGAATATTACAAGCGTCTGACAAAACTGAAAAATGTAATTTGCCAATTTCAACCAAACATGCTAGAAATGCTCCAATTGAGCTAATTAGCTTATTGTGAGAATATTGCAATTGTCTGACAAAAGCGAAAAATGTAAATTTCCAATTTCAACCAAACATGCTAGAAATGCTCCAATTGAGCTAATTAGCTTATTGTGAGAATATTACAAACGTCTGACAAAAGTAAAAAATGTAAATTTCTGATTTCAACCAAACATGCTAGAAATGCTCGAATTGAGGTAATTAGCTTATTGTGAGAATATTACAAACGTCTGACAAAACTGAAAAATAGAAATTTCCAATTTCAACCAAACATGCTAGAAAGGCTCCAATTGAGCTAATTAGCTTATTGTGAGAATATTGCAATTGTCTGACAAAAGTGAAAAATGTAAATTTCCAATTTCAACCAAACATGCTAGAAATGTTCCAATTGAGCTAATTAGCTCATTGTGAGAATATTGCAATTGTCTGACAAAAGTGAAAAATGTAAATTTCCAATTTCAACCAAACATGCTAGAAATGCTCCAATTGAGCTAATTAGCTTATTGTGAGAATATTACAAACGTCTGACAAAACTGAAAAATTTAAAATTCCAATTTCAATCAAACATGCTAGAAATGCTCCAATTGCGCAAATAAGCCTACTGTAAGAATTTTACAAACGTCTGACAAAACTGAAAATTTAAATTTTCAATTTCAACCAAACATGCTAGAAATGCTCCAATTGAGCTAATTAGCTTATTGTGAGAATATTGCAATTGTTTGACAATTGTGAAAAATGTAAATTTCCAATTTCAACCAAACATGCTAGAAATGCTCCAATTGAGCTAATTAGCTTATTGTGAGAATATTACAAACCTCTGACAAAACTGAAAAATGTAAATTTTCAACTTCAACTAAACATGCTAGAAATGCTCCAATTGAGCTAATTAGCTTATCGTGAGAATATTACAAACGTCTGACAAAACTGAAAAATGTAAATTTCCAATTTCAACCAAACATGCTAGAAATGCTCCAAATGCGGAAATAAGCTTACTGTAAGAATTTTACAAACGTCTGACAAAACTGAAAAATGTAAATTTCCAATTTCAACCAAACATGCTAGAAATGCTCCAATTGAGCTAGTTAGCTTATTGTGAGAATATTACAAACGTCTGACAACACTGAAAAATGTAAATTTTCAATTTCAACCAAACATGCTAGAAACGCTCCAATTGAGCTAATTAGCTTATTGTGAGAATATTACAAACGTCTGACAACACTGAAAAATGTAAATTTCCAATTTCAACCAAACATGCTAGAAATGCTCCAATTGAGCTAATTAGCTTATTGTGAGAATATTACAAACGTCTGACAAAAGTGAAAAATGTAAATTTCCAATTTCAACCAAACATGCTAGAAATGCTCAAATTGCGCAAATAAGCCTATTGTAAGAATTTTACAAACGTCTGACAAAACTGGAAAATGTAAACTTCCAATTTCAACCAAACATGCTAGAAATGCTCCAATTGAGCTAATTAGCTTATTGAGAGAATATTGCAATTGTCTGACAAAAGTGAAAAATGTAAATTTCTAATTTCAACCAAACATGCTAGAAATGCTCCAATTGACCTAATTAGCTTATTGTGAGAATATTACAAACGTCTGACAAAAGTGAAAAATGTAAATTTCCAATTTCAACCAAACATGCTAGAAATGCTCCAATTGAGCTAATTAGCTTATTGTGAGAATATTGCAATTGTCTGACAAAAGTGAAAAATGTAAGTTTCCAATTTCAACCAAACATGCTAGAAATGCTCCAATTGAGCTAATTAGCTTATTGTGAGAATATTACAAACGTCTGACAAAAGTGAAAAATGTAAATTTCCAATTTCAACCAAACATGCTAGAAATGCTCAAAATGCGCAAATAAGCCTACTGTAAGAAATTTACAAATGTCTGACAAAACTGAAAAATGTGAATTTCCAATTTCAACCAAACATGCTAGAAATGCTCCAATTGAGCTAATTAGCTTATTGAGAGAATATTGCAATTGTCTGACAAAAGTGGAAAATGTAAATTTCCAATTTCAACCAAACATGCTAGAAATGCTCCAATTGAGCTAATTAGCTTATTGTGAGAATATTACAAACGTCTGACTAAACTGAAAAATGTGAATTTCCAATTTCAACCAAACATGCTAGAAATGCTCCAATTGCGCAAATGAGCCTACTGTAAGAATTTTACAAACGTCTGACAAAAGTGAAAAATGTAAATTTTCAATTTCAACCAAACATGCTAGAAATGCTCCAATTGAGCTAATTAGCTTATTGTGAGAATATTGCAATTGACTGACAAAAGTGAAAAATGTAAAATTCCAATTTCAACCAAACATGCTAGAAATGCTCAAAATGCGCAAATAAGCCTACTGTAAGAAATTTACAAATGTCTGACAAAACTGAAAAATGTGAATTTCCAATTTCAACCAAACATGCTAGAAATGCTCCAATTGAGCTAATTAGCTTATTGAGAGAATATTGCAATTGTCTGACAAAAGTGGAAAATGTAAATTTCCAATTTCAACCAAACATGCTAGAAATGCTCAAATTGCGCATATAAGCCTCTTGTAAGAATATTACAAACGTCTGACAAAACTGAAAAATGTAAATTTCCAATTTCAACCAAACATGCTAGAAATGCTCCAATTGAGCTAATTAGCTTATTGTGAGAATATTACAAACGTCTGACAAAACTGAAAAATGTAATTTTCCAATTTCAACCAAACATGCTAGAAATGCTCCAATTGAGCTAATTAGCTTATTGTGAGAATATTACAAACGTCTGACAAAACTGAAAAATGTAAATTTCCAATTTCAACCAAACATGCTAGAAATGCTCAAATTGCGCATATAAGCCTCTTGTAAGAATATTACAAACGTCTGACAAAAGTGAAAAATGTAAATTTTCAATTTCAACCAAACATGCTAGAAATGCTCCAATTGAGCTAATTAGCTTATTGTGAGAATATTGCAATTGACTGACAAAAGTGAAAAATGTAAAATTCCAATTTCAACCAAACATGCTAGAAATGCTCCAATTGAGCTAATTAGCTTATTGTGAGAATATTACAAACGTCTGAGCAAACAGAAAAATGTAAAATTCCAATTTCAACCAAACATGCTAGAAATGCTCCAATTGAGCTAATTAGCCTCTTGTAAGAATATTACAAACGTCTGACAAAAGTGAAAAATGTAAATTTCCAATTTCAACCAAACATGCTAGAAATGCTCCAATTGAGCTAATTAGCTTATTGTGAGAATATTACAAACGTCTGACAAAACTGAAAAATGTAAATTTCCAATTTCAACCAAACATGCTAGAAATGCTCAAATTGCGCATATAAGCCTCTTGTAAGAATATTACAAACGTCTGACAAAAGTGAAAAATGTAAATTTCCAATTTCAACCAAACATGCTAGAAATGCTCCAATTGAGCTAATTAGCTTATTGTGAGAATATTACAAACGTCTGACTAAACTGAAAAATGTGAATTTCCAATTTCAACCAAACATGCTAGAAATGCTCCAATTGCGCAAATGAGCCTACTGTAAGAATTTTACAAACGTCTGACAAAACTGAAAAATGTAAATTTTCAATTTCAACCAAACATGCTAGAAATGCTCCAATTGCGCAAATGAGCCTACTGTAAGAATTTTACAAACGTCTGACAAAAGTGAAAAATGTAAATTTTCAATTTCAACCAAACATGCTAGAAATGCTCCAATTGAGCTAATTAGCTTATTGTGAGAATATTGCAATTGACTGACAAAAGTGAAAAATGTAAAATTCCAATTTCAACCAAACATGCTAGAAATGCTCCAATTGAACTAATTAGCTTATTGTGAGAATATTACAAACGTCTGAGCAAACTGAAAAATGTAAATTTCCAATTTCAACCAAACATGCTAGAAATGCTCCAATTGAGCTAATTAGCTTATTGTGAGAATATTACAAACGTCTGACAAAACTGAAAAATGTAAATTTCCAATTTCAACCAAACATGCTAGAAATGCTCCAATTGAGCTAATTAGCTTATTGTGAGAATATTACAAACGTCTGACAAAACTGAAAAATGTAATTTTCCAATTTCAACCAAACATGCTAGAAATGCTCCAATTGAGCTAATTAGCTTATTGTGAGAATATTACAAACGTCTGACAAAACTGAAAAATGTAAATTTCCAATTTCAACCAAACATGCTAGAAATGCTCAAATTGCGCATATAAGCCTACTGTAAGAATATTACAAACGTCTGACAAAACTGAAAAATGTAAATTTCCAATTTCAACCAAACATGCTAGAAATGCTCCAATTGAGCTAATTAGCTTATTGTGAGAATATTGCAATTGTTTGACAAAAGTGAAAAATGTAAATTTCCAATTTCAACCAAACATGCTAGAAATGCTCCAATTGAGCTAATTAGCTTATTGTGAGAATATTACAAACGTCTGACAAAACTGAAAAATGTAAATTTCCAATTTCAACCAAACATGCTAGAAATGCTCCAATTGAGCTAATTAGCTTATTGTGAGAATATTGCAATTGTATGACAAAAGCGAAAAATGTAAATTTCCAATTTCAACCAAACATGCTAGAAATGCTCCAATTGAGCTAATTAGCTTATTGTGAGAATATTACAAACGTCTGACAAAAGTGAAAAATGTAAATTTCCAATTTCAACCAAACATGCTAGAAATGCTCCAATTGACCTAATTAGCTTATTGTGAGAATATTACAAGCGTCTGACAAAACTGAAAAATTTAATTTGCCAATTTCAACCAAACATGCTAGAAATGCTCCAATTGAGCTAATTAGCTTATTGTGAGAATATTGCAATTGTCTGACAAAAGCGAAAAATGTAAATTTCCAATTTCAACCAAACATGCTAGAAATGCTCCAATTGAGCTAATTAGCTTATTGTGAGAATATTACAAACGTCTGACAAAAGTAAAAAATGTAAATTTCTGATTTCAACCAAACATGCTAGAAATGCTCGATTTGAGCTAATTAGCTTATTGTGAGAATATTACAAACGTCTGACAAAACTGAAAAATAGAAATTTCCAATTTCAACCAAACATGCTAGAAAGGCTCCAATTGAGCTAATTAGCTTATTGTGAGAATATTGCAATTGTTTGACAAAAGTGAAAAATGTAAATTTCCAATTTCAACCAAACATGCTAGAAATGTTCCAATTGAGCTAATTAGCTCATTGTGAGAATATTGCAATTGTCTGACAAAAGTGAAAAATGTAAATTTCAAATTTCAACCAAACATGCTAGAAATGCTCCAATTGAGCTAATTAGCTTATTGTGAGAATATTACAAACGTCTGACAAAAGTGAAAAATTTAAAATTCCAATTTCAATCAAACATGCTAGAAATGCTCCAATTGCGCAAATAAGCCTACTGTAAGAATTTTACAAACGTCTGACAAAACTGAAAATTTAAATTTTCAATTTCAACCAAACATGCTAGAAATGCTCCAATTGAGCTAATTAGCTTATTGTGAGAATATTGCAATTGTTTGACAAAAGTGAAAAATGTAAATTTCCAATTTCAATCAAACATGCTAGAAATGCTCCAATTGCGCAAATAAGCCTACTGTAAGAATTTTACAAACGTCTGACAAAACTGAAAACTTAAATTTTCAATTTCAACCAAACATGTTAGAATTGCTCCAATTGAGCTAATTAGCTCATTGTGAGAATATTGCAATTGTTTGACAAAAGTGAAAAATGTAAATTTCCAATTTCAACCAAACATGCTAGAAATGCTCCAATTGAGCTAATTAGCTTATTGTGAGAATATTACAAACGTCTGACAAAACTGAAAAATGTAAATTTCCAATTTCAACCAAACATGCTAGAAATGCTCCAATTGAGCTAATTAGCTTATTGTGAGAATATTGCAACTGTATGACAAAAGCGAAAAATGTAAATTTCCAATTTCAACCAAACATGCTAGAAATGCTCCAATTGAGCTAATTAGCTTATTGTGAGAATATTGCAAACGTCTGACAAAAGTGAAAAATGTAAATTTCCAATTTCAACCAAACATGCTAGAAATGCTCCAATTGAGCTAATTAGCTTATTGTGAGAATATTACAAGCGTCTGACAAAACTGAAAAATGTAATTTGCCAATTTCAACCAAACATGCTAGAAATGCTCCAATTGAGCTAATTAGCTTATTGTGAGAATATTGCAATTGTCTGACAAAAGCGAAAAATGTAAATTTCCAATTTCAACCAAACATGCTAGAAATGCTCCAATTGAGCTAATTAGCTTATTGTGAGAATATTACAAACGTCTGACAAAAGTAAAAAATGTAAATTTCTGATTTCAACCAAACATGCTAGAAATGCTCGAATTGAGGTAATTAGCTTATTGTGAGAATATTACAAACGTCTGACAAAACTGAAAAATAGAAATTTCCAATTTCAACCAAACATGCTAGAAAGGCTCCAATTGAGCTAATTAGCTTATTGTGAGAATATTGCAATTGTCTGACAAAAGTGAAAAATGTAAATTTCCAATTTCAACCAAACATGCTAGAAATGTTCCAATTGAGCTAATTAGCTCATTGTGAGAATATTGCAATTGTCTGACAAAAGTGAAAAATGTAAATTTCCAATTTCAACCAAACATGCTAGAAATGCTCCTATTGAGCTAATTAGCTTATTGTGAGAATATTACAAACGTCTGACAAAACTGAAAAATGTAAATTTCCAATTTCAACCAAACATGCTAGAAATGCTCCAAATGCGGAAATAAGCTTACTGTAAGAATTTTACAAACGTCTGACAAAACTGAAAAATGTAAATTTCCAATTTCAACCAAACATGCTAGAAATGCTCCAATTGAGCTAGTTAGCTTATTGTGAGAATATTACAAACGTCTGACAACACTGAAAAATGTAAATTTTCAATTTCAACCAAACATGCTAGAAATGCTCCAATTGAGCTAATTAGCTTATTGTGAGAATATTACAAACGTCTGACAACACTGAAAAATGTAAATTTCCAATTTCAACCAAACATGCTAGAAATGCTCCAATTGAGCTAATTAGCTTATTGTGAGAATATTACAAACGTCTGACAAAAGTGAAAAATGTAAATTTCCAATTTCAACCAAACATGCTAGAAATGCTCAAATTGCGCAAATAAGCCTATTGTAAGAATTTTACAAACGTCTGACAAAAGTGAAAAATGTAAATTTTCAATTTCAACCAAACATGCTAGAAATGCTCCAATTGAGCTAATTAGCTTATTGTGAGAATATTGCAATTGACTGACAAAAGTGAAAAATGTAAAATTCCAATTTCAACCAAACATGCTAGAAATGCTCCAATTGAACTAATTAGCTTATTGTGAGAATATTACAAACGTCTGAGCAAACTGAAAAATGTAAATTTCCAATTTCAACCAAACATGCTAGAAATGCTCCAATTGAGCTAATTAGCTTATTGTGAGAATATTACAAACGTCTGACAAAACTGAAAAATGTAAATTTCCAATTTCAACCAAACATGCTAGAAATGCTCAAATTGCGCATATAAGCCTACTGTAAGAATATTACAAACGTCTGACAAAACTGAAAAATGTAAATTTCCAATTTCAACCAAACATGCTAGAAATGCTCCAATTGAGCTAATTAGCTTATTGAGAGAATATTGCAATTGTCTGACAAAAGTGAAAAATGTAAATTTCCAATTTCAACCAAACATGCTAGAAATGCTCCAATTGAGCTAATTAGCTTATTGTGAGAATATTACAAACGTCTGACAAAACTGAAAAATGTGAATTTCCAATTTCAACCAAACATGCTAGAAATGCTCCAATTGCGCAAATGAGCCTACTGTAAGAATTTTACAAACGTCTGACAAAACTGAAAAATGTAAATTTCCAATTTCAACCAAACATGCTAGAAATGCTCCAATTGAGCTAATTAGCTTATTGTGAGAATATTACAAACGTCTGACAAAACTGAAAAATGTGAATTTCCAATTTCAACCAAACATGCTAGAAATGCTCCAATTGCGCAAATGAGCCTACTGTAAGAATTTTACAAACGTCTGACAAAACTGAAAAATGTAAATTTTCAATTTCAACCAAACATGCTAGAAATGCTCCAATTGCGCAAATGAGCCTACTGTAAGAATTTTACAAACGTCTGACAAAAGTGAAAAATGTAAATTTTCAATTTCAACCAAACATGGTAGAAATGCTCCAATTGAGCTAATTAGCTTATTGTGAGAATATTGCAATTGACTGACAAAAGTGAAAAATGTAAAATTCCAATTTCAACCAAACATGCTAGAAATGCTCCAATTGAACTAATTAGCTTATTGTGAGAATATTACAAACGTCTGAGCAAACTGAAAAATGTAAATTTCCAATTTCAACCAAACATGCTAGAAATGCTCCAATTGAGCTAATTAGCTTATTGTGAGAATATTACAAACGTCTGACAAAACTGAAAAATGTAAATTTCCAATTTCAACCAAACATGCTAGAAATGCTCCAATTGAGCTAATTAGCTTATTGTGAGAATATTACAAACGTCTGACAAAACTGAAAAATGTAATTTTCCAATTTCAACCAAACATGCTAGAAATGCTCCAATTGAGCTAATTAGCTTATTGTGAGAATATTACAAACGTCTGACAAAACTGAAAAATGTAAATTTCCAATTTCAACCAAACATGCTAGAAATGCTCAAATTGCGCATATAAGCCTACTGTAAGAATATTACAAACGTCTGACAAAACTGAAAAATGTAAATTTCCAATTTCAACCAAACATGCTAGAAATGCTCCAATTGAGCTAATTAGCTTATTGTGAGAATATTGCAATTGTTTGACAAAAGTGAAAAATGTAAATTTCCAATTTCAACCAAACATGCTAGAAATGCTCCAATTGAGCTAATTAGCTTATTGTGAGAATATTGCAATTGTATGACAAAAGCGAAAAATGTAAATTTCCAATTTCAACCAAACATGCTAGAAATGCTCCAATTGAGCTAATTAGCTTATTGTGAGAATATTACAAACGTCTGACAAAAGTGAAAAATGTAAATTTCCAATTTCAACCAAACATGCTAGAAATGCTCCAATTGACCTAATTAGCTTATTGTGAGAATATTACAAGCGTCTGACAAAACTGAAAAATGTAATTTGCCAATTTCAACCAAACATGCTAGAAATGCTCCAATTGAGCTAATTAGCTTATTGTGAGAATATTGCAATTGTCTGACAAAAGCGAAAAATGTAAATTTCCAATTTCAACCAAACATGCTAGAAATGCTCCAATTGAGCTAATTAGCTTATTGTGAGAATATTACAAACGTCTGACAAAAGTAAAAAATGTAAATTTCTGATTTCAACCAAACATGCTAGAAATGCTCGATTTGAGCTAATTAGCTTATTGTGAGAATATTACAAACGTCTGACAAAACTGAAAAATAGAAATTTCCAATTTCAACCAAACATGCTAGAAAGGCTCCAATTGAGCTAATTAGCTTATTGTGAGAATATTGCAATTGTTTGACAAAAGTGAAAAATGTAAATTTCCAATTTCAACCAAACATGCTAGAAATGTTCCAATTGAGCTAATTAGCTCATTGTGAGAATATTGCAATCGTCTGACAAAAGTGAAAAATGTAAATTTCAAATTTCAACCAAACATGCTAGAAATGCTCCAATTGAGCTAATTAGCTTATTGTGAGAATATTACAAACGTCTGACAAAAGTGAAAAATTTAAAATTCCAATTTCAATCAAACATGCTAGAAATGCTCCAATTGCGCAAATAAGCCTACTGTAAGAATTTTACAAACGTCTGACAAAACTGAAAATTTAAATTTTCAATTTCAACCAAACATGCTAGAAATGCTCCAATTGAGCTAATTAGCTTATTGTGAGAATATTGCAATTGTTTGACAAAAGTGAAAAATGTAAATTTCCAATTTCAATCAAACATGCTAGAAATGCTCCAATTGCGCAAATAAGCCTACTGTAAGAATTTTACAAACGTCTGACAAAACTGAAAACTTAAATTTTCAATTTCAACCAAACATGTTAGAATTGCTCCAATTGAGCTAATTAGCTCATTGTGAGAATATTGCAATTGTTTGACAAAAGTGAAAAATGTAAATTTCCAATTTCAACCAAACATGCTAGAAATGCTCCAATTGAGCTAATTAGCTTATTGTGAGAATATTACAAACGTCTGACAAAACTGAAAAATGTAAATTTCCAATTTCAACCAAACATGCTAGAAATGCTCCAATTGAGCTAATTAGCTTATTGTGAGAATATTGCAACTGTATGACAAAAGCGAAAAATGTAAATTTCCAATTTCAACCAAACATGCTAGAAATGCTCCAATTGAGCTAATTAGCTTATTGTGAGAATATTGCAAACGTCTGACAAAAGTGAAAAATGTAAATTTCCAATTTCAACCAAACATGCTAGAAATGCTCCAATTGAGCTAATTAGCTTATTGTGAGAATATTACAAGCGTCTGACAAAACTGAAAAATGTAATTTACCAATTTCAACCAAACATGCTAGAAATGCTCCAATTGAGCTAATTAGCTTATTGTGAGAATATTGCAATTGTCTGACAAAAGCGAAAAATGTAAATTTCCAATTTCAACCAAACATGCTAGAAATGCTCCAATTGAGCTAATTAGCTTATTGTGAGAATATTACAAGCGTCTGACAAAACTGAAAAATGTAATTTGCCAATTTCAACCAAACATGCTAGAAATGCTCCAATTGAGCTAATTAGCTTATTGTGAGAATATTACAAGCGTCTGACAAAACTGAAAAATGTAATTTGCCAATTTCAACCAAACATGCTAGAAATGCTCCTATTGAGCTAATTAGCTTATTGTGAGAATATTACAAACGTCTGACAAAACTGAAAAATGTAAATTTCCAATTTCAACCAAACATGCTAGAAATGCTCCAAATGCGGAAATAAGCTTACTGTAAGAATTTTACAAACGTCTGACAAAACTGAAAAATGTAAATTTCCAATTTCAACCAAACATGCTAGAAATGCTCCAATTGAGCTAGTTAGCTTATTGTGAGAATATTACAAACGTCTGACAACACTGAAAAATGTAAATTTTCAATTTCAACCAAACATGCTAGAAATGCTCCAATTGAGCTAATTAGCTTATTGTGAGAATATTACAAACGTCTGACAACACTGAAAAATGTAAATTTCCAATTTCAACCAAACATGCTAGAAATGCTCCAATTGAGCTAATTAGCTTATTGTGAGAATATTACAAACGTCTGACAAAAGTGAAAAATGTAAATTTCCAATTTCAACCAAACATGCTAGAAATGCTCCAATTGAGCTAATTAGCTTATTGTGAGAATATTACAAACGTCTGACAACACTGAAAAATGTAAATTTTCAATTTCAACCAAACATGCTAGAAATGCTCCAATTGAGCTAATTAGCTTATTGTGAGAATATTGCAATTGACTGACAAAAGTGAAAAATGTAAAATTCCAATTTCAACCAAACATGCTAGAAATGCTCCAATTGAACTAATTAGCTTATTGTGAGAATATTACAAACGTCTGAGCAAACTGAAAAATGTAAATTTCCAATTTCAACCAAACATGCTAGAAATGCTCCAATTGAGCTAATTAGCTTATTGTGAGAATATTACAAACGTCTGACAAAACTGAAAAATGTAATTTTCCAATTTCAACCAAACATGCTAGAAATGCTCCAATTGAGCTAATTAGCTTATTGTGAGAATATTACAAACGTCTGACAAAACTGAAAAATGTAAATTTCCAATTTCAACCAAACATGCTAGAAATGCTCAAATTGCGCATATAAGCCTACTGTAAGAATATTACAAACGTCTGACAAAACTGAAAAATGTAAATTTCCAATTTCAACCAAACATGCTAGAAATGCTCCAATTGAGCTAATTAGCTTATTGAGAGAATATTGCAATTGTCTGACAAAAGTGAAAAATGTAAATTTCCAATTTCAACCAAACATGCTAGAAATGCTCCAATTGAGCTAATTAGCTTATTGTGAGAATATTACAAACGTCTGACAAAACTGAAAAATGTGAATTTCCAATTTCAACCAAACATGCTAGAAATGCTCCAATTGCGCAAATGAGCCTACTGTAAGAATTTTACAAACGTCTGACAAAACTGAAAAATGTAAATTTTCAATTTCAACCAAACATGCTAGAAATGCTCCAATTGCGCAAATGAGCCTACTGTAAGAATTTTACAAACGTCTGACAAAAGTGAAAAATGTAAATTTTCAATTTCAACCAAACATGCTAGAAATGCTCCAATTGAGCTAATTAGCTTATTGTGAGAATATTGCAATTGACTGACAAAAGTGAAAAATGTAAAATTCCAATTTCAACCAAACATGCTAGAAATGCTCCAATTGAACTAATTAGCTTATTGTGAGAATATTACAAACGTCTGAGCAAACTGAAAAATGTAAATTTCCAATTTCAACCAAACATGCTAGAAATGCTCCAATTGAGCTAATTAGCTTATTGTGAGAATATTACAAACGTCTGACAAAACTGAAAAATGTAAATTTCCAATTTCAACCAAACATGCTAGAAATGCTCCAATTGAGCTAATTAGCTTATTGTGAGAATATTACAAACGTCTGACAAAACTGAAAAATGTAATTTTCCAATTTCAACCAAACATGCTAGAAATGCTCCAATTGAGCTAATTAGCTTATTGTGAGAATATTACAAACGTCTGACAAAACTGAAAAATGTAAATTTCCAATTTCAACCAAACATGCTAGAAATGCTCAAATTGCGCATATAAGCCTACTGTAAGAATATTACAAACGTCTGACAAAACTGAAAAATGTAAATTTCCAATTTCAACCAAACATGCTAGAAATGCTCCAATTGAGCTAATTAGCTTATTGTGAGAATATTGCAATTGTTTGACAAAAGTGAAAAATGTAAATTTCCAATTTCAACCAAACATGCTAGAAATGCTCCAATTGAGCTAATTAGCTTATTGTGAGAATATTGCAATTGTATGACAAAAGCGAAAAATGTAAATTTCCAATTTCAACCAAACATGCTAGAAATGCTCCAATTGAGCTAATTAGCTTATTGTGAGAATATTACAAACGTCTGACAAAAGTGAAAAATGTAAATTTCCAATTTCAACCAAACATGCTAGAAATGCTCCAATTGACCTAATTAGCTTATTGTGAGAATATTACAAGCGTCTGACAAAACTGAAAAATGTAATTTGCCAATTTCAACCAAACATGCTAGAAATGCTCCAATTGAGCTAATTAGCTTATTGTGAGAATATTGCAATTGTCTGACAAAAGCGAAAAATGTAAATTTCCAATTTCAACCAAACATGCTAGAAATGCTCCAATTGAGCTAATTAGCTTATTGTGAGAATATTACAAACGTCTGACAAAAGTAAAAAATGTAAATTTCTGATTTCAACCAAACATGCTAGAAATGCTCGATTTGAGCTAATTAGCTTATTGTGAGAATATTACAAACGTCTGACAAAACTGAAAAATAGAAATTTCCAATTTCAACCAAACATGCTAGAAAGGCTCCAATTGAGCTAATTAGCTTATTGTGAGAATATTGCAATTGTTTGACAAAAGTGAAAAATGTAAATTTCCAATTTCAACCAAACATGCTAGAAATGTTCCAATTGAGCTAATTAGCTCATTGTGAGAATATTGCAATCGTCTGACAAAAGTGAAAAATGTAAATTTCAAATTTCAACCAAACATGCTAGAAATGCTCCAATTGAGCTAATTAGCTTATTGTGAGAATATTACAAACGTCTGACAAAAGTGAAAAATTTAAAATTCCAATTTCAATCAAACATGCTAGAAATGCTCCAATTGACCTAATTAGCTTATTGTGAGAATATTACAAGCGTCTGACAAAACTGAAAAATGTAATTTGCCAATTTCAACCAAACATGCTAGAAATGCTCCAATTGAGCTAATTAGCTTATTGTGAGAATATTGCAATTGTCTGACAAAAGCGAAAAATGTAAATTTCCAATTTCAACCAAACATGCTAGAAATGCTCCAATTGAGCTAATTAGCTTATTGTGAGAATATTGCAATTGTTTGACAAAAGTGAAAAATGTAAATTTCCAATTTCAACCAAACATGCTAGAAATGTTCCAATTGAGCTAATTAGCTTATTGTGAGAATATTGCAAACGTCTGACAAAAGTGAAAAATGTAAATTTCCAATTTCAACCAAACATGCTAGAAATGCTCCAATTGAGCTAATTAGCTTATTGTGAGAATATTACAAGCGTCTGACAAAACTGAAAAATGTAATTTGCCAATTTCAACCAAACATGCTAGAAATGCTCCAATTGAGCTAATTAGCTTATTGTGAGAATATTGCAATTGTCTGACAAAAGCGAAAAATGTAAATTTCCAATTTCAACCAAACATGCTAGAAATGCTCCAATTGAGCTAATTAGCTTATTGTGAGAATATTACAAGCGTCTGACAAAACTGAAAAATGTAATTTGCCAATTTCAACCAAACATGCTAGAAATGCTCCAATTGAGCTAATTAGCTTATTGTGAGAATATTACAAGCGTCTGACAAAACTGAAAAATGTAATTTGCCAATTTCAACCAAACATGCTAGAAATGCTCCTATTGAGCTAATTAGCTTATTGTGAGAATATTACAAACGTCTGACAAAACTGAAAAATGTAAATTTCCAATTTCAACCAAACATGCTAGAAATGCTCCAAATGCGGAAATAAGCTTACTGTAAGAATTTTACAAACGTCTGACAAAACTGAAAAATGTAAATTTCCAATTTCAACCAAACATGCTAGAAATGCTCCAATTGAGCTAGTTAGCTTATTGTGAGAATATTACAAACGTCTGACAACACTGAAAAATGTAAATTTTCAATTTCAACCAAACATGCTAGAAATGCTCCAATTGAGCTAATTAGCTTATTGTGAGAATATTACAAACGTCTGACAACACTGAAAAATGTAAATTTCCAATTTCAACCAAACA
Organism: Watersipora subatra; assembly: GCF_963576615.1. Lineage (NCBI taxonomy): Eukaryota > Metazoa > Bryozoa > Gymnolaemata > Cheilostomatida > Watersiporidae > Watersipora > Watersipora subatra. Next base: position 329,199 of record NW_027045270.1, read on the forward strand.
TGCTAGAAATGCTCCAATTGAGCTAATTAGCTTATTGTGAGAATATTACAAACGTCTGACAAAAGTGAAAAATGTAAATTTCCAATTTCAACCAAACATGCTAGAAATGCTCAAATTGCGCAAATAAGCCTATTGTAAGAATTTTACAAACGTCTGACAAAAGTGAAAAATGTAAATTTTCAATTTCAACCAAACATGCTAGAAATGCTCCAATTGAGCTAATTAGCTTATTGTGAGAATATTGCAATTGACTGACAAAAGTGAAAAATGTAAAATTCCAATTTCAACCAAACATGCTAGAAATGCTCCAATTGAACTAATTAGCTTATTGTGAGAATATTACAAACGTCTGAGCAAACTGAAAAATGTAAATTTCCAATTTCAACCAAACATGCTAGAAATGCTCCAATTGAGCTAATTAGCTTATTGTGAGAATATTACAAACGTCTGACAAAACTGAAAAATGTAATTTTCCAATTTCAACCAAACATGCTAGAAATGCTCCAATTGAGCTAATTAGCTTATTGTGAGAATATTACAAACGTCTGACAAAACTGAAAAATGTAAATTTCCAATTTCAACCAAACATGCTAGAAATGCTCAAATTGCGCATATAAGCCTACTGTAAGAATATTACAAACGTCTGACAAAACTGAAAAATGTAAATTTCCAATTTCAACCAAACATGCTAGAAATGCTCCAATTGAGCTAATTAGCTTATTGAGAGAATATTGCAATTGTCTGACAAAAGTGAAAAATGTAAATTTCCAATTTCAACCAAACATGCTAGAAATGCTCCAATTGAGCTAATTAGCTTATTGTGAGAATATTACAAACGTCTGACAAAACTGAAAAATGTGAATTTCCAATTTCAACCAAACATGCTAGAAATGCTCCAATTGCGCAAATGAGCCTACTGTAAGAATTTTACAAACGTCTGACAAAACTGAAAAATGTAAATTTTCAATTTCAACCAAACATGCTAGAAATGCTCCAATTGCGCAAATGAGCCTACTGTAAGAATTTTACAAACGTCTGACAAAAGTGAAAAATGTAAATTTTCAATTTCAACCAAACATGCTAGAAATGCTCCAATTGAGCTAATTAGCTTATTGTGAGAATATTGCAATTGACTGACAAAAGTGAAAAATGTAAAATTCCAATTTCAACCAAACATGCTAGAAATGCTCCAATTGAACTAATTAGCTTATTGTGAGAATATTACAAACGTCTGAGCAAACTGAAAAATGTAAATTTCCAATTTCAACCAAACATGCTAGAAATGCTCCAATTGAGCTAATTAGCTTATTGTGAGAATATTACAAACGTCTGACAAAACTGAAAAATGTAAATTTCCAATTTCAACCAAACATGCTAGAAATGCTCCAATTGAGCTAATTAGCTTATTGTGAGAATATTACAAACGTCTGACAAAAGTGAAAAATGTAATTTTCCAATTTCAACCAAACATGCTAGAAATGCTCCAATTGAGCTAATTAGCTTATTGTGAGAATATTACAAACGTCTGACAAAACTGAAAAATGTAAATTTCCAATTTCAACCAAACATGCTAGAAATGCTCAAATTGCGCATATAAGCCTACTGTAAGAATATTACAAACGTCTGACAAAACTGAAAAATGTAAATTTCCAATTTCAACCAAACATGCTAGAAATGCTCCAATTGAGCTAATTAGCTTATTGTGAGAATATTGCAATTGTTTGACAAAAGTGAAAAATGTAAATTTCCAATTTCAACCAAACATGCTAGAAATGCTCCAATTGAGCTAATTAGCTTATTGTGAGAATATTGCAATTGTATGACAAAAGCGAAAAATGTAAATTTCCAATTTCAACCAAACATGCTAGAAATGCTCCAATTGAGCTAATTAGCTTATTGTGAGAATATTACAAACGTCTGACAAAAGTGAAAAATGTAAATTTCCAATTTCAACCAAACATGCTAGAAATGCTCCAATTGACCTAATTAGCTTATTGTGAGAATATTACAAGCGTCTGACAAAACTGAAAAATGTAATTTGCCAATTTCAACCAAACATGCTAGAAATGCTCCAATTGAGCTAATTAGCTTATTGTGAGAATATTGCAATTGTCTGACAAAAGCGAAAAATGTAAATTTCCAATTTCAACCAAACATGCTAGAAATGCTCCAATTGAGCTAATTAGCTTATTGTGAGAATATTACAAACGTCTGACAAAAGTAAAAAATGTAAATTTCTGATTTCAACCAAACATGCTAGAAATGCTCGATTTGAGCTAATTAGCTTATTGTGAGAATATTACAAACGTCTGACAAAACTGAAAAATAGAAATTTCCAATTTCAACCAAACATGCTAGAAAGGCTCCAATTGAGCTAATTAGCTTATTGTGAGAATATTGCAATTGTTTGACAAAAGTGAAAAATGTAAATTTCCAATTTCAACCAAACATGCTAGAAATGTTCCAATTGAGCTAATTAGCTCATTGTGAGAATATTGCAATCGTCTGACAAAAGTGAAAAATGTAAATTTCAAATTTCAACCAAACATGCTAGAAATGCTCCAATTGAGCTAATTAGCTTATTGTGAGAATATTACAAACGTCTGACAAAAGTGAAAAATTTAAAATTCCAATTTCAATCAAACATGCTAGAAATGCTCCAATTGCGCAAATAAGCCTACTGTAAGAATTTTACAAACGTCTGACAAAACTGAAAATTTAAATTTTCAATTTCAACCAAACATGCTAGAAATGCTCCAATTGAGCTAATTAGCTTATTGTGAGAATATTGCAATTGTTTGACAAAAGTGAAAAATGTAAATTTCCAATTTCAATCAAACATGCTAGAAATGCTCCAATTGCGCAAATAAGCCTACTGTAAGAATTTTACAAACGTCTGACAAAACTGAAAACTTAAATTTTCAATTTCAACCAAACATGTTAGAATTGCTCCAATTGAGCTAATTAGCTCATTGTGAGAATATTGCAATTGTTTGACAAAAGTGAAAAATGTAAATTTCCAATTTCAACCAAACATGCTAGAAATGCTCCAATTGAGCTAATTAGCTTATTGTGAGAATATTACAAACGTCTGACAAAACTGAAAAATGTAAATTTCCAATTTCAACCAAACATGCTAGAAATGCTCCAATTGAGCTAATTAGCTTATTGTGAGAATATTGCAACTGTATGACAAAAGCGAAAAATATAAATTTCCAATTTCAACCAAACATGCTAGAAATGCTCCAATTGAGCTAATTAGCTTATTGTGAGAATATTGCAAACGTCTGACAAAAGTGAAAAATGTAAATTTCCAATTTCAACCAAACATGCTAGAAATGCTCCAATTGAGCTAATTAGCTTATTGTGAGAATATTACAAGCGTCTGACAAAACTGAAAAATGTAATTTGCCAATTTCAACCAAACATGCTAGAAATGCTCCAATTGAGCTAATTAGCTTATTGTGAGAATATTGCAATTGTCTGACAAAAGCGAAAAATGTAAATTTCCAATTTCAACCAAACATGCTAGAAATGCTCCAATTGAGCTAATTAGCTTATTGTGAGAATATTACAAACGTCTGACAAAAGTAAAAAATGTAAATTTCTGATTTCAACCAAACATGCTAGAAATGCTCGAATTGAGGTAATTAGCTTATTGTGAGAATATTACAAACGTCTGACAAAACTGAAAAATAGAAATTTCCAATTTCAACCAAACATGCTAGAAAGGCTCCAATTGAGCTAATTAGCTTATTGTGAGAATATTGCAATTGTCTGACAAAAGTGAAAAATGTAAATTTCCAATTTCAACCAAACATGCTAGAAATGTTCCAATTGAGCTAATTAGCTCATTGTGAGAATATTGCAATTGTCTGACAAAAGTGAAAAATGTAAATTTCCAATTTCAACCAAACATGCTAGAAATGCTCCTATTGAGCTAATTAGCTTATTGTGAGAATATTACAAACGTCTGACAAAACTGAAAAATGTAAATTTCCAATTTCAACCAAACATGCTAGAAATGCTCCAAATGCGGAAATAAGCTTACTGTAAGAATTTTACAAACGTCTGACAAAACTGAAAAATGTAAATTTCCAATTTCAACCAAACATGCTAGAAATGCTCCAATTGAGCTAGTTAGCTTATTGTGAGAATATTACAAACGTCTGACAACACTGAAAAATGTAAATTTTCAATTTCAACCAAACATGCTAGAAATGCTCCAATTGAGCTAATTAGCTTATTGTGAGAATATTACAAACGTCTGACAACACTGAAAAATGTAAATTTCCAATTTCAACCAAACATGCTAGAAATGCTCCAATTGAGCTAATTAGCTTATTGTGAGAATATTACAAACGTCTGACAAAAGTGAAAAATGTAAATTTCCAATTTCAACCAAACATGCTAGAAATGCTCAAATTGCGCAAATAAGCCTATTGTAAGAATTTTACAAACGTCTGACAAAAGTGAAAAATGTAAATTTTCAATTTCAACCAAACATGCTAGAAATGCTCCAATTGAGCTAATTAGCTTATTGTGAGAATATTGCAATTGACTGACAAAAGTGAAAAATGTAAAATTCCAATTTCAACCAAACATGCTAGAAATGCTCCAATTGAGCTAATTAGCTTATTGTGAGAATATTACAAACGTCTGAGCAAACTGAAAAATGTAAATTTCCAATTTCAACCAAACATGCTAGAAATGCTCCAATTGAGCTAATTAGCTTATTGTGAGAATATTACAAACGTCTGACAAAACTGAAAAATGTAAATTTCCAATTTCAACCAAACATGCTAGAAATGCTCCAATTGAGCTAATTAGCTTATTGTGAGAATATTACAAACGTCTGACAAAAGTAAAAAATGTAAAGTTCTGATTTCAACCAAACATGCTAGAAATGCTCGAATTGAGGTAATTAGCTTATTGTGAGAATATTACAAACGTCTGACAAAACTGAAAAATAGAAATTTCCAATTTCAACCAAACATGCTAGAAAGGCTCCAATTGAGCTAATTAGCTTATTGTGAGAATATTGCAATTGTCTGACAAAAGTGAAAAATGTAAATTTCCAATTTCAACCAAACATGCTAGAAATGTTCCAATTGAGCTAATTAGCTCATTGTGAGAATATTGCAATTGTCTGACAAAAGTGAAAAATGTAAATTTCCAATTTCAACCAAACATGCTAGAAATGCTCCTATTGAGCTAATTAGCTTATTGTGAGAATATTACAAACGTCTGACAAAACTGAAAAATGTAAATTTCCAATTTCAACCAAACATGCTAGAAATGCTCCAAATGCGGAAATAAGCTTACTGTAAGAATTTTACAAACGTCTGACAAAACTGAAAAATGTAAATTTCCAATTTCAACCAAACATGCTAGAAATGCTCCAATTGAGCTAGTTAGCTTATTGTGAGAATATTACAAACGTCTGACAACACTGAAAAATGTAAATTTTCAATTTCAACCAAACATGCTAGAAATGCTCCAATTGAGCTAATTAGCTTATTGTGAGAATATTACAAACGTCTGACAACACTGAAAAATGTAAATTTCCAATTTCAACCAAACATGCTAGAAATGCTCCAATTGAGCTAATTAGCTTATTGTGAGAATATTACAAACGTCTGACAAAAGTGAAAAATGTAAATTTCCAATTTCAACCAAACATGCTAGAAATGCTCAAATTGCGCAAATAAGCCTATTGTAAGAATTTTACAAACGTCTGACAAAAGTGAAAAATGTAAATTTTCAATTTCAACCAAACATGCTAGAAATGCTCCAATTGAGCTAATTAGCTTATTGTGAGAATATTGCAATTGACTGACAAAAGTGAAAAATGTAAAATTCCAATTTCAACCAAACATGCTAGAAATGCTCCAATTGAACTAATTAGCTTATTGTGAGAATATTACAAACGTCTGAGCAAACTGAAAAATGTAAATTTCCAATTTCAACCAAACATGCTAGAAATGCTCCAATTGAGCTAATTAGCTTATTGTGAGAATATTACAAACGTCTGACAAAACTGAAAAATGTAAATTTCCAATTTCAACCAAACATGCTAGAAATGCTCCAATTGAGCTAATTAGCTTATTGTGAGAATATTACAAACGTCTGACAAAACTGAAAAATGTAATTTTCCAATTTCAACCAAACATGCTAGAAATGCTCCAATTGAGCTAATTAGCTTATTGTGAGAATATTACAAACGTCTGACAAAACTGAAAAATGTAAATTTCCAATTTCAACCAAACATGCTAGAAATGCTCAAATTGCGCATATAAGCCTACTGTAAGAATATTACAAACGTCTGACAAAAGTGAAAAATGTAAATTTTCAATTTCAACCAAACATGCTAGAAATGCTCCAATTGAGCTAATTAGCTTATTGTGAGAATATTGCAATTGACTGACAAAAGTGAAAAATGTAAAATTCCAATTTCAACCAAACATGCTAGAAATGCTCCAATTGAGCTAATTAGCTTATTGTGAGAATATTACAAACGTCTGAGCAAACTGAAAAATGTAAATTTCCAATTTCAACCAAACATGCTAGAAATGCTCCAATTGAGCTAATTAGCTTATTGTGAGAATATTACAAACGTCTGACAAAACTGAAAAATGTAAATTTCCAATTTCAACCAAACATGCTAGAAATGCTCCAATTGAGCTAATTAGCTTATTGTGAGAATATTACAAACGTCTGACAAAAGTAAAAAATGTAAATTTCTGATTTCAACCAAACATGCTAGAAATGCTCGAATTGAGGTAATTAGCTTATTGTGAGAATATTACAAACGTCTGACAAAACTGAAAAATAGAAATTTCCAATTTCAACCAAACATGCTAGAAAGGCTCCAATTGAGCTAATTAGCTTATTGTGAGAATATTGCAATTGTCTGACAAAAGTGAAAAATGTAAATTTCCAATTTCAACCAAACATGCTAGAAATGTTCCAATTGAGCTAATTAGCTCATTGTGAGAATATTGCAATTGTCTGACAAAAGTGAAAAATGTAAATTTCCAATTTCAACCAAACATGCTAGAAATGCTCCTATTGAGCTAATTAGCTTATTGTGAGAATATTACAAACGTCTGACAAAACTGAAAAATGTAAATTTCCAATTTCAACCAAACATGCTAGAAATGCTCCAAATGCGGAAATAAGCTTACTGTAAGAATTTTACAAACGTCTGACAAAACTGAAAAATGTAAATTTCCAATTTCAACCAAACATGCTAGAAATGCTCCAATTGAGCTAGTTAGCTTATTGTGAGAATATTACAAACGTCTGACAACACTGAAAAATGTAAATTTTCAATTTCAACCAAACATGCTAGAAATGCTCCAATTGAGCTAATTAGCTTATTGTGAGAATATTACAAACGTCTGACAACACTGAAAAATGTAAATTTCCAATTTCAACCAAACATGCTAGAAATGCTCCAATTGAGCTAATTAGCTTATTGTGAGAATATTACAAACGTCTGACAAAAGTGAAAAATGTAAATTTCCAATTTCAACCAAACATGCTAGAAATGCTCAAATTGCGCAAATAAGCCTATTGTAAGAATTTTACAAACGTCTGACAAAAGTGAAAAATGTAAATTTTCAATTTCAACCAAACATGCTAGAAATGCTCCAATTGAGCTAATTAGCTTATTGTGAGAATATTGCAATTGACTGACAAAAGTGAAAAATGTAAAATTCCAATTTCAACCAAACATGCTAGAAATGCTCCAATTGAACTAATTAGCTTATTGTGAGAATATTACAAACGTCTGAGCAAACTGAAAAATGTAAATTTCCAATTTCAACCAAACATGCTAGAAATGCTCCAATTGAGCTAATTAGCTTATTGTGAGAATATTACAAACGTCTGACAAAACTGAAAAATGTAAATTTCCAATTTCAACCAAACATGCTAGAAATGCTCCAATTGAGCTAATTAGCTTATTGTGAGAATATTACAAACGTCTGACAAAAGTGAAAAATGTAAATTTCCAATTTCAACCAAACATGCTAGAAATGCTCAAATTGCGCAAATAAGCCTATTGTAAGAATTTTACAAACGTCTGACAAAAGTGAAAAATGTAAATTTTCAATTTCAACCAAACATGCTAGAAATGCTCCAATTGAGCTAATTAGCTTATTGTGAGAATATTGCAATTGACTGACAAAAGTGAAAAATGTAAAATTCCAATTTCAACCAAACATGCTAGAAATGCTCCAATTGAACTAATTAGCTTATTGTGAGAATATTACAAACGTCTGAGCAAACTGAAAAATGTAAATTTCCAATTTCAACCAAACATGCTAGAAATGCTCCAATTGAGCTAATTAGCTTATTGTGAGAATATTACAAACGTCTGACAAAACTGAAAAATGTAAATTTCCAATTTCAACCAAACATGCTAGAAATGCTCCAATTGAGCTAATTAGCTTATTGTGAGAATATTACAAACGTCTGACAAAACTGAAAAATGTAATTTTCCAATTTCAACCAAACATGCTAGAAATGCTCCAATTGAGCTAATTAGCTTATTGTGAGAATATTACAAACGTCTGACAAAACTGAAAAATGTAAATTTCCAATTTCAACCAAACATGCTAGAAATGCTCAAATTGCGCATATAAGCCTACTGTAAGAATATTACAAACGTCTGACAAAAGTGAAAAATGTAAATTTTCAATTTCAACCAAACATGCTAGAAATGCTCCAATTGAGCTAATTAGCTTATTGTGAGAATATTGCAATTGACTGACAAAAGTGAAAAATGTAAAATTCCAATTTCAACCAAACATGCTAGAAATGCTCCAATTGAGCTAATTAGCTTATTGTGAGAATATTACAAACGTCTGAGCAAACTGAAAAATGTAAATTTCCAATTTCAACCAAACATGCTAGAAATGCTCCAATTGAGCTAATTAGCTTATTGTGAGAATATTACAAACGTCTGACAAAACTGAAAAATGTAAATTTCCAATTTCAACCAAACATGCTAGAAATGCTCCAATTGAGCTAATTAGCTTATTGTGAGAATATTACAAACGTCTGACAAAAGTAAAAAATGTAAATTTCTGATTTCAACCAAACATGCTAGAAATGCTCGAATTGAGGTAATTAGCTTATTGTGAGAATATTACAAACGTCTGACAAAACTGAAAAATAGAAATTTCCAATTTCAACCAAACATGCTAGAAAGGCTCCAATTGAGCTAATTAGCTTATTGTGAGAATATTGCAATTGTCTGACAAAAGTGAAAAATGTAAATTTCCAATTTCAACCAAACATGCTAGAAATGTTCCAATTGAGCTAATTAGCTCATTGTGAGAATATTGCAATTGTCTGACAAAAGTGAAAAATGTAAATTTCCAATTTCAACCAAACATGCTAGAAATGCTCCTATTGAGCTAATTAGCTTATTGTGAGAATATTACAAACGTCTGACAAAACTGAAAAATGTAAATTTCCAATTTCAACCAAACATGCTAGAAATGCTCCAAATGCGGAAATAAGCTTACTGTAAGAATTTTACAAACGTCTGACAAAACTGAAAAATGTAAATTTCCAATTTCAACCAAACATGCTAGAAATGCTCCAATTGAGCTAGTTAGCTTATTGTGAGAATATTACAAACGTCTGACAACACTGAAAAATGTAAATTTTCAATTTCAACCAAACATGCTAGAAATGCTCCAATTGAGCTAATTAGCTTATTGTGAGAATATTACAAACGTCTGACAACACTGAAAAATGTAAATTTCCAATTTCAACCAAACATGCTAGAAATGCTCCAATTGAGCTAATTAGCTTATTGTGAGAATATTACAAACGTCTGACAAAAGTGAAAAATGTAAATTTCCAATTTCAACCAAACATGCTAGAAATGCTCAAATTGCGCAAATAAGCCTATTGTAAGAATTTTACAAACGTCTGACAAAAGTGAAAAATGTAAATTTTCAATTTCAACCAAACATGCTAGAAATGCTCCAATTGAGCTAATTAGCTTATTGTGAGAATATTGCAATTGACTGACAAAAGTGAAAAATGTAAAATTCCAATTTCAACCAAACATGCTAGAAATGCTCCAATTGAACTAATTAGCTTATTGTGAGAATATTACAAACGTCTGAGCAAACTGAAAAATGTAAATTTCCAATTTCAACCAAACATGCTAGAAATGCTCCAATTGAGCTAATTAGCTTATTGTGAGAATATTACAAACGTCTGACAAAACTGAAAAATGTAAATTTCCAATTTCAACCAAACATGCTAGAAATGCTCCAATTGAGCTAATTAGCTTATTGTGAGAATATTACAAACGTCTGACAAAACTGAAAAATGTAATTTTCCAATTTCAACCAAACATGCTAGAAATGCTCCAATTGAGCTAATTAGCTTATTGTGAGAATATTACAAACGTCTGACAAAACTGAAAAATGTAAATTTCCAATTTCAACCAAACATGCTAGAAATGCTCAAATTGCGCATATAAGCCTACTGTAAGAATATTACAAACGTCTGACAAAACTGAAAAATGTAAATTTCCAATTTCAACCAAACATGCTAGAAATGCTCCAATTGAGCTAATTAGCTTATTGAGAGAATATTGCAATTGTCTGACAAAAGTGAAAAATGTAAATTTCCAATTTCAACCAAACATGCTAGAAATGCTCCAATTGAGCTAATTAGCTTATTGTGAGAATATTACAAACGTCTGACAAAACTGAAAAATGTGAATTTCCAATTTCAACCAAACATGCTAGAAATGCTCCAATTGCGCAAATGAGCCTACTGTAAGAATTTTACAAACGTCTGACAAAACTGAAAAATGTAAATTTTCAATTTCAACCAAACATGCTAGAAATGCTCAAATTGCGCAAATAAGCCTACTGTAAGAATTTTACAAACGTCTGACAAAAGTGAAAAATGTAAATTTTCAATTTCAACCAAACATGCTAGAAATGCTCCAATTGAGCTAATTAGCTTATTGTGAGAATATTACAAACGTCTGACAAAACTGAAAAATGTAAATTTCCAATTTCAACCAAACATGCTAGAAATGCTCCAATTGAGCTAATTAGCTTATTGTGAGAATATTACAAACGTCTGACAAAACTGAAAAATGTAAATTTCCAATTTCAACCAAACATGCTAGAAATGCTCCAATTGAGCTAATTAGCTTATTGTGAGAATATTACAAACGTCTGACAAAACTGAAAAATGTAATTTTCCAATTTCAACCAAACATGCTAAAAATGCTCCAATTGAGCTAAATAGCTTGTTGTGAGAATATTACAAAGGTCTGACAAAACTGAAAAATGTAAATTTCCAATTTCAACCAAACATGCTAGAAATGCTCCAATTGAGCTAATTAGCTTATTGTGAGAATATTACAAACGTCTGACAAGACTGAAAAATGTAAATTTCCAATTTCAACCAAACATGCTAGAAATGCTCCAATTGAGCTAATTAGCTTATTGAGAGAATATTGCAATTGTCTGACAAAAGTGAAAAATGTAAATTTCCAATTTCAACCAAACATGCTAGAAATGCTCAAATTGCGCAAATAAGCCTACTGTAAGACTTTTACAAACGTCTGACAAAAGTGAAAAATGTAAATTTCCAATTTCAACCAAACATGCTAGAAATGCTCCAATTGAGCTAATTAGCTTATTGTGAGAATATTACAAACGTCTGACAAAACTGAAAAATGTAAATTTCCAATTTCAACCAAACATGCTAGAAATGCTCCAAATGCGGAAATAAGCTTACTGTAAGAATTTTACAAACGTCTGACAAAACTGAAAAATGTAAATTTCCAATTTCAACCAAACATGCTAGAAATGCTCCAATTGAGCTAGTTAGCTTATTGTGAGAATATTACAAACGTCTGACAACACTGAAAAATGTAAATTTTCAATTTCAACCAAACATGCTAGAAATGCTCCAGTCGAGCTAATTAGCTTATTGTGAGAATATTACAAACGTCTGACAACACTGAAAAATGTAAATTTCCAATTTCAACCAAACATGCTAGAAATGCTCCAATTGAGCTACTTAGCTTATTGTGAGAATATTACAAACGTCTGACAAAACTGAAAAATGTAAATTTCCAATTTCAACCAAACATTTTAGAAATGCTCCAATTGAGCTAATTAGCTTATTGTGAGAATATTACAAACGTCTGACAAAACTGAAAAATGTAAATTTCCAATTTCAACCAAACATGCTAGAAATGCTCCAATTGAGCTAATTAGCTTATTGTGAGAATATTGCAATTGTCTTACAAAACTGAAAAATGTAATTTCCAATTTCAACCAAACATGCTAGAAATGCTCCAATTGAGCTAATTAGCTTATTATTAGAATATTACAAACGTCTGACAAAACTGAAAAATGTAAATTTATAACTTTAACCAAACATGCTAGAAATGCTCCAATTGAGCTAATTAGCTTATTGTGAGAATATTACAAACGTCTGACAAAACTGAAAAATGTAAATTTCCAATTTCAACCAAACATGCTAGAAATGCTCCAATTGAGCTAATTAGCTTATTGTGAGAATATTACAAACGTCTGACAAAACTGAAAATGTAAATTTCCAATTTCAACCAAACATGCTAGAAATGCTCCAATTGAGCTAATTAGCTTATTGTGAGAATATTGCAATTGTATGACAAAAGCGAAAAATGTAAATTTCCAATTTCAACCAAACATGCTAGAAATGCTCCAATTGAGCTAATTAGCTTATTGTGAGAATATTACAAACGTCTGACAAAAGTGAAAAATGTAAATTTCCAATTTCAACCAAACATGCTAGAAATGCTCCAATTGAGCTAATTAGCTTATTGTGAGAATATTACAAGCGTCTGACAAAAGTGAAAAATGTAAATTTCCAAATTCAACCAAACATGCTAGAAATGCTCCAATTGAGCTAATTAGCTTATTGTGAGAATATTGCAATTGTCTGACAAAAGCGAAAAATGTAAATTTCCAATTTCAACCAAACATGCTAGAAATGCTCCAATTGAGCTAATTAGCTTATTGTGAGAATATTACAAACGTCTGACAAAAGTAAAAAATGTAAATTTCTGATTTCAACCAAACATGCTAGAAATGCTCGAATTGAGCTAATTAGCTTATTGTGAGAATATTACAAACGTCTGACAAAACTGAAAAATGTAAATTTCCAATTTCAACCAAACATGCTAGAAATGCTCCAATTGAGCTAATTAGCTTATTGTGAGAATATTACAAACGTCTGACAAAACTGAAAAATGAAATTTTCCAATTTCAACCAAACATGCTAAAAATGCTCCAATTGAGCTAAATAGCTTATTGTGAGAATATTACAAAGGTCTGACAAAACTGAAAAATGTAAATTTCCAATTTCAACCAAACATGCTAGAAATGCTCCAATTGAGCTAATTAGCTTATTGTGAGAATATTACAAACGTCTGACAAGACTGAAAAATGTAAATTTCCAATTTCAACCAAACATGCTAGAAATGCTCCAATTGAGCTAATTAGCTTATTGAGAGAATATTGCAATTGTCTGACAAAAGTGAAAAATGTAAATTTCCAATTTCAACCAAACATGCTATAAATGCTCAAATTGCGCAAATAAGCCTACTGTAAGACTTTTACAAACGTCTGACAAAAGTGAAAAATGTAAATTTCCAATTTCAACCAAACATGCTAGAAATGCTCCAATTGAGCTAATTAGCTTATTGTGAGAATATTACAAACGTCTGACAAAACTGAAAAATGTAAATTTCCAATTTCAACCAAACATGCTAGAAATGCTCCAAATGCGGAAATAAGCTTACTGTAAGAGTTTTACAAACGTCTGACAAAAGTGAAAAATGTAAATTTCCAATTTCAACCAAACATGCTAGAAATGCTCCAATTGAGCTAGTTAGCTTATTGTGAGAATATTACAAACGTCTGACAACACTGAAAAATGTAAATTTTCAATTTCAACCAAACATGCTAGAAATGCTCCAATCGAGCTAATTAGCTTATTGTGAGAATATTACAAACGTCTGACAAAACTGAAAAATGTAAATTTCCAATTTCAACCAAACATGCTAGAAATGCTCCAATTGAGCTACTTAGCTTATTGTGAGAATATTACAAACGTCTGACAAAACTGAAAAATGTAAATTTCCAATTTCAACCAAACATTTTAGAAATGCTCCAATTGAGCTAATTAGCTTATTGTGAGAATATTACAAACGGCTGACAAAACTGAAAAATGTAAATTTCCAATTTCAACCAAACATGCTAGAAATGCTCCAATTGAGCTAATTAGCTTATTGTGAGAATATTGCAATTGTCTTACAAAACTGAAAAATGTAATTTCCAATTTCAACCAAACATGCTAGAAATGCTCCAATTGAGCTAATTAGCTTATTGTTAGAATATTACAAACGTCTGACAAAACTGAAAAATGTAAATTTCCAACTTCAACCAAACATGCTAGAAATGCTCCAATTGAGCTAATTAGCTTATTGTGAGAATATTACAAACGTTTGACAAAACTGAAAAATGTGAATTTCCAATTTCAACCAAACATGCTAGAAATGCTCCAATTGAGCTAATTAGCTTATTGTGAGAATATTACAAACGTCTGACAAAACTGAAAATGTAAATTTCCAATTTCAACCAAACATGCTAGAAATGCTCCAATTGAGCTAATTAGCTTATTGTGAGAATATTACAAACGTCTGACAAAAGTGAAAAATGTAAATTTCCAATTTTAACCAAACATGCTAGAAATGCTCCAATTGAGCTAATTAGCTTATTGTGAGAATATTACAAGCGTCTGACAAAAGTGAAAAATGTAAATTTCCAATTTCAACCAAACATGCTAGAAATGCTCCAATTGAGCTAATTAGCTTATTCTGAGAATATTGCAATTGTCTGACAAAAGCGAAAAATGTAAATTTCCAATTTCAACCAAACATGCTAGAAATGCTCCAATTGAGCTAATTAGCTTATTGTGAGAATATTACAAACGTCTGACAAAAGTAAAAAATGTAAATTTCTGATTTCAACCAAACATGCTAGAAATGCTCGAATTGAGCTAGTTAGCTTATTGTGAGAATATTACAAACGTCTGACAAAACTGAAAAATAGAAATTTCCAATTTCAACCAAACATGCTAGAAAGGCTCCAATTGAGCTAATTAGCTTATTGTGAGAATATTGCAATTGTCTGACAAAAGTGAAAAATGTAAATTTCCAATTTCAACCAAACATGCTAGAAATGTTCCAATTGAGCTAATTAGCTTATTGTGAGAATATTGCAATTGTCTGACAAAAGTGAAAAATGTAAATTTCTAATTTCAACCAAACATGCTAGAAATGCTCCAATTGAGCTAATTAGCTTATTGTGAGAATATTACAAACGTCTGACAAAAGTGAAAACTTTAAAATTCCAATTTCAATCAAACATGCTAGAAATGCTCCAATTGCGCAAATAAGCCTACTGTAAGAATTTTACAAACGTCTGACAAAACTGAAAATTTAAATTTTCAATTTCAACCAAACATGCTAGAAATGCTCCAATTGAGCTAATTAGCTTATTGTGAGAATATTACAAACCTCTGACAAAACTGAAAAATGTAAATTTTCAACTTGAACTAAACATGCTAGAAATGCTCCAATTGAGCTAATTAGCTTATTGTGAGAATATTACAAACGTCTGACAAAAGTGAAAACTTTAAAATTCCAATTTCAATCAAACATGCTAGAAATGCTCCAATTGCGCAAATAAGCCTACTGTAAGAATTTTACAAACGTCTGACAAAACTGAAAATTTAAATTTCCAATTTCAACCAAACATGCTAGAAATGCTCCAATTGAGCTAATTAGCTTATTGTGAGAATATTACAAACCTCTGACAAAACTGAGAAATGTAAATTTTCAACTTGAACTAAACATGCTAGAAATGCTCCAATTGAGCTAATTAGCTTATCGTGAGAATATTACAAACGTCCGACAAAAGTGAAAAATGTAAATTTCCAATTTCAACCAAACATGCTAGAAATGCTCAAATTGAGCTAATTAGCTTATTGTGAGAATATTACAAACGTCTGACAAAAGTAAAAAATGTAAATTTCTGATTTCAACCAAACATGCTAGAAATGCTCCAATTGAGCTAATTAGCTTATTGTGAGAATATTACAAACGTCTGACAAAACTGAAAAATGTAAATTTCCAATTTCAATCAAACATGCTAGAAATGCTCCAATTGAGCTAATTAGCTTATTGTGAGAATATTGCAATTGTCTGACAAAAGTGAAAAATGTAAATTTCCAATTTCAACCAAACATGCTAGAAATGCTCCAATTGTGCTAATTAGCTTATTGTGAGAATATTACAAACGTCTGACAAAACTGAAAAATGTAAATTTCCAATTTCAACCAAACATGCTAGAAATGCTCCAATTGAGCTAATTAGCTTATTGTGAGAATATTACAAACGTCTGACAAAAGTGAAAAATTTATAATTCCAATTTCAATCAAACATGCTAGAAATGCTCCAATTGCGCAAATAAGCCTACTGTAAGAATTTTACAAACGTCTGACAAAACTGAAAATTTAAATTTTCAATTTCAACCAAACATGCTAGAAATGCTCCAATTGAGCTAATTAGCTTATTGTGAGAATATTGCAATTGTTTGACAAAAGTGAAAAATGTAAATTTCCAATTTCAACCAAACATGCTAGAAATGCTCCAATTGAGCTAATTAGCTTATTGTGAGAATATTACAAACGTCTGACAAAACTGAAAAATGTAAATTTCCAATTTCAACCAAACATGCTAGAAATGCTCCAATTGAGCTAATTAGCTTATTGTGAGAATATTGCAATTGTATGACAAAAGCGAAAAATGTAAATTTCCAATTTCAACCAAACATGCTAGAAATGCTCCAATTGAGCTAATTAGCTTATTGTAAGAATATTACAAACGTCTGACAAAAGTGAAAAATGTAATTTTCCAATTTCAACCAAACATGCTAGAAATGCTCCAATTGAGCTAATTAGCTTATTGTGAGAATATTACAAACGTCTGACAAAACTGAAAAATGTAAATTGCCAATTTCAACCAAACATGCTAGAAATGCTCCAATTGAGCTAATTAGCTTATTGTGAGAATATTGCAATTGTCTGACAAAACTGAAAAATAGAAATTTCCAATTTCAACCAAACATGCTAGAAAGGCTCCAATTGAGCTAATTAGCTTATTGTGAGAATATTGCAATTGTCTAACAAAAGTGAAAAATGTAAATTTCTTTTTTCAACCAAACATGCTAGAAATGCTCCAATTGAGCTAATTAGCTTATTGTGAGAATATTACAAACGTCTGACAAAAGTGAAAAATTTAAAATTCAAATTTCAATCAAACATGCTAGAAATGCTCCAATTGCGCAAATAAGCCTACTGTAAGAATTTTACAAACGTCTGACAAAACTGAAAATTTAAATTTTCAATTTCAACAAAACATGCTAGAAATGCTCCAATTGAGCTAATTAGCTTATTGTGAGAATATTGCAATTGTTTGACAAAAGTGAAAAATGTAAATTTCCAATTTCAACCAAACATGCTAGAAATGCTCCAATTGAGCTAATTAGCTTATTGTGAGAATATTACAAACGTCTGACAAAACTGAAAAATGTAAATTTCCAATTTCAACCAAACATGCTAGAAATGCTCCAAATGCGGAAATAAGCTTACTGTAAGAATTTTACAAACGTCTGACAAAACTGAAAAATGTAAATTTCCAATTTCAACCAAACATGCTAGAAATGCTCCAATTGAGCTAGTTAGCTTATTGTGAGAATATTACAAACGTCTGACAACACTGAAAAATGTAAATTTTCAATTTCAACCAAAAATGCTAGAAATGCTCCAATCGAGCTAATTAGCTTATTGTGAGAATATTACAAACGTCTGACAACACTGAAAAATGTAAATTTCCAATTTCAACCAAACATGCTAGAAATGCTCCAATTGAGCTAATTAGCTTATTGTGAGAATATTACAAACGTCTGACAAAACTGAAAAATGTAAATTTCCAATTTCAACCAAACATTTTAGAAATGCTCCAATTGAGCTAATTAGCTTATTGTGAGAATATTACAAACGTCTGACAAAACTGAAAAATGTAAATTTCCAATTTCAACCAAACATGCTAGAAATGCTCCAATTGAGCTAATTAGCTTATTGTGAGAATATTGCAATTGTCTTACAAAACTGAAAAATGTAATTTCCAATTTCAACCAAACATGCTAGAAATGCTCCAATTGAGCTAATTAGCTTATTGTTAGAATATTACAAACGTCTGACAAAACTGAAAAATGTAAATTTCCAACTTCAACCAAACATGCTAGAAATGCTCCAATTGAGCTAATTAGCTTATTGTGAGAATATTACAAACGTCTGACAAAACTGAAAAATGTAAATTTCCAATTTCAACCAAACATGCTAGAAATGCTCCAATTGAGCTAATTAGCTTATTGTGAGAATATTACAAACGTCTGACAAAACTGAAAATGTAAATTTCCAATTTCAACCAAACATGCTAGAAATGCTCCAATTGAGCTAATTAGCTTATTGTGAGAATATTGCAATTGTATGACAAAAGCGAAAAATGTAAATTTCCAATTTCAACCAAACATGCTAGAAATGCTCCAATTGAGCTAATTAGCTTATTGTGAGAATATTACAAACGTCTGACAAAAGTGAAAAATGTAAATTTCCAATTTCAACCAAACATGCTAGAAATGCTCCAATTGAGCTAATTAGCTTATTGTGAGAATATTACAAGCGTCTGACAAAAGTGAAAAATGTAAATTTCCAAATTCAACCAAACATGCTAGAAATGCTCCAATTGAGCTAATTAGCTTATTGTGAGAATATTGCAATTGTCTGACAAAAGCGAAAAATGTAAATTTCCAATTTCAACCAAACATGCTAGAAATGCTCCAATTGAGCTAATTAGCTTATTGTGAGAATATTACAAACGTCTGACAAAAGTAAAAAATGTAAATTTCTGATTTCAACCAAACATGCTAGAAATGCTCGAATTGAGCTAATTAGCTTATTGTGAGAATATTACAAACGTCTGACAAAACTGAAAAATGTAAATTTCCAATTTCAACCAAACATGCTAGAAATGCTCCAATTGAGCTAATTAGCTTATTGTGAGAATATTACAAACGTCTGACAAAACTGAAAAAAGTAATTTTCCAATTTCAACCAAACATGCTAAAAATGCTCCAATTGAGCTAAATAGCTTATTGTGAGAATATTACAAAAGGTCTGACAAAACTGAAAAATGTAAATTTCCAATTTCAACCAAACATGCTAGAAATGCTCCAATTGAGCTAATTAACTTATTGTGAGAATATTACAAACGTCTGACAAGACTGAAAAATGTAAATTTCCAATTTCAACCAAACATGCTAGAAATGCTCCAATTGAGCTAATTAGCTTAATGTGAGAATATTACAAACGTCTGACAAAAGTGAAAAATGTAAATTTCCAATTTCAACCAAACATGCTAGAAATGCTCAAATTGCGCATATAAGCCTACTGTAAGAATTTTACAAACGTCTGACAAAACTGAAAAATGTAAATTTCCAATTTCAACCAAACATGCTAGAAATGCTCCAATTGAGCTAATTAGCTTATTGAGAGAATATTGCAATTGTCTGACAAAAGTGAAAAATGTAAATTTCCAATTTCAACCAAACATGCTATAAATGCTCAAATTGCGCAAATAAGCCTACTGTAAGACTTTTACAAACGTCTGACAAAAGTGAAAAATGTAAATTTCCAATTTCAACCAAACATGCTAGAAATGCTCCAATTGAGCTAATTAGCTTATTGTGAGAATATTACAAACGTCTGACAAAACTGAAAAATGTAAATTTCCAATTTCAACCAAACATGCTAGAAATGCTCCAAATGCGGAAATAAGCTTACTGTAAGAGTTTTACAAACGTCTGACAAAAGTGAAAAATGTAAATTTCCAATTTCAACCAAACATGCTAGAAATGCTCCAATTGAGCTAGTTAGCTTATTGTGAGAATATTACAAACGTCTGACAACACTGAAAAATGTAAATTTTCAATTTCAACCAAACATGCTAGAAATGCTCCAATCGAGCTAATTAGCTTATTGTGAGAATATTACAAACGTCTGACAACACTGAAAAATGTAAATTTCCAATTTCAACCAAACATGCTAGAAATGCTCCAATTGAGCTACTTAGCTTATTGTGAGAATATTACAAACGTCTGACAAAACTGAAAAATGTAAATTTCCAATTTCAACCAAACATTTTAGAAATGCTCCAATTGAGCTAATTAGCTTATTGTGAGAATATTACAAACGGCTGACAAAACTGAAAAATGTAAATTTCCAATTTCAACCAAACATGCTAGAAATGCTCCAATTGAGCTAATTAGCTTATTGTGAGAATATTGCAATTGTCTTACAAAACTGAAAAATGTAATTTCCAATTTCAACCAAACATGCTAGAAATGCTCCAATTGAGCTAATTAGCTTATTGTTAGAATATTACAAACGTCTGACAAAACTGAAAAATGTAAATTTCCAACTTCAACCAAACATGCTAGAAATGCTCCAATTGAGCTAATTAGCTTATTGTGAGAATATTACAAACGTTTGACAAAACTGAAAAATGTGAATTTCCAATTTCAACCAAACATGCTAGAAATGCTCCAATTGAGCTAATTAGCTTATTGTGAGAATATTACAAACGTCTGACAAAACTGAAAATGTAAATTTCCAATTTCAACCAAACATGCTAGAAATGCTCCAATTGAGCTAATTAGCTTATTGTGAGAATATTACAAACGTCTGACAAAAGTGAAAAATGTAAATTTCCAATTTTAACCAAACATGCTAGAAATGCTCCAATTGAGCTAATTAGCTTATTGTGAGAATATTACAAGCGTCTGACAAAAGTGAAAAATGTAAATTTCCAATTTCAACCAAACATGCTAGAAATGCTCCAATTGAGCTAATTAGCTTATTGTGAGAATATTGCAATTGTCTGACAAAAGCGAAAAATGTAAATTTCCAATTTCAACCAAACATGCTAGAAATGCTCCAATTGAGCTAATTAGCTTATTGTGAGAATATTACAAACGTCTGACAAAAGTAAAAAATGTAAATTTCTGATTTCAACCAAACATGCTAGAAATGCTCGAATTGAGCTAGTTAGCTTATTGTGAGAATATTACAAACGTCTGACAAAACTGAAAAATAGAAATTTCCAATTTCAACCAAACATGCTAGAAAGGCTCCAATTGAGCTAATTAGCTTATTGTGAGAATATTGCAATTGTCTGACAAAAGTGAAAAATGTAAATTTCCAATTTCAACCAAACATGCTAGAAATGTTCCAATTGAGCTAATTAGCTTATTGTGAGAATATTGCAATTGTCTGACAAAAGTGAAAAATGTAAATTTCTAATTTCAACCAAACATGCTAGAAATGCTCCAATTGAGCTAATTAGCTTATTGTGAGAATATTACAAACGTCTGACAAAAGTGAAAACTTTAAAATTCCAATTTCAATCAAACATGCTAGAAATGCTCCAATTGCGCAAATAAGCCTACTGTAAGAATTTTACAAACGTCTGACAAAACTGAAAATTTAAATTTTCAATTTCAACCAAACATGCTAGAAATGCTCCAATTGAGCTAATTAGCTTATTGTGAGAATATTACAAACCTCTGACAAAACTGAAAAATGTAAATTTTCAACTTGAACTAAACATGCTAGAAATGCTCCAATTGAGCTAATTAGCTTATTGTGAGAATATTACAAACGTCTGACAAAAGTGAAAACTTTAAAATTCCAATTTCAATCAAACATGCTAGAAATGCTCCAATTGCGCAAATAAGCCTACTGTAAGAATTTTACAAACGTCTGACAAAACTGAAAATTTAAATTTCCAATTTCAACCAAACATGCTAGAAATGCTCCAATTGAGCTAATTAGCTTATTGTGAGAATATTACAAACCTCTGACAAAACTGAAAAATGTAAATTTTCAACTTGAACTAAACATGCTAGAAATGCTCCAATTGAGCTAATTAGCTTATCGTGAGAATATTACAAACGTCCGACAAAAGTGAAAAATGTAAATTTCCAATTTCAACCAAACATGCTAGAAATGCTCAAATTGAGCTAATTAGCTTATTGTGAGAATATTACAAACGTCTGACAAAAGTAAAAAATGTAAATTTCTGATTTCAACCAAACATGCTAGAAATGCTCCAATTGAGCTAATTAGCTTATTGTGAGAATATTACAAACGTCTGACAAAACTGAAAAATGTAAATTTCCAATTTCAATCAAACATGCTAGAAATGCTCCAATTGAGCTAATTAGCTTATTGTGAGAATATTGCAATTGTCTGACAAAAGTGAAAAATGTAAATTTCCAATTTCAACCAAACATGCTAGAAATGCTCCAATTGTGCTAATTAGCTTATTGTGAGAATATTACAAACGTCTGACAAAACTGAAAAATGTAAATTTCCAATTTCAACCAAACATGCTAGAAATGCTCCAATTGAGCTAATTAGCTTATTGTGAGAATATTACAAACGTCTGACAAAAGTGAAAAATTTATAATTCCAATTTCAATCAAACATGCTAGAAATGCTCCAATTGCGCAAATAAGCCTACTGTAAGAATTTTACAAACGTCTGACAAAACTGAAAATTTAAATTTTCAATTTCAACCAAACATGCTAGAAATGCTCCAATTGAGCTAATTAGCTTATTGTGAGAATATTGCAATTGTTTGACAAAAGTGAAAAATGTAAATTTCCAATTTCAACCAAACATGCTAGAAATGCTCCAATTGAGCTAATTAGCTTATTGTGAGAATATTACAAACGTCTGACAAAACTGAAAAATGTAAATTTCCAATTTCAACCAAACATGCTAGAAATGCTCCAATTGAGCTAATTAGCTTATTGTGAGAATATTGCAATTGTATGACAAAAGCGAAAAATGTAAATTTCCAATTTCAACCAAACATGCTAGAAATGCTCCAATTGAGCTAATTAGCTTATTGTAAGAATATTACAAACGTCTGACAAAAGTGAAAAATGTAATTTTCCAATTTCAACCAAACATGCTAGAAATGCTCCAATTGAGCTAATTAGCTTATTGTGAGAATATTACAAACGTCTGACAAAACTGAAAAATGTAAATTGCCAATTTCAACCAAACATGCTAGAAATGCTCCAATTGAGCTAATTAGCTTATTGTGAGAATATTGCAATTGTCTGACAAAACTGAAAAATAGAAATTTCCAATTTCAACCAAACATGCTAGAAAGGCTCCAATTGAGCTAATTAGCTTATTGTGAGAATATTGCAATTGTCTAACAAAAGTGAAAAATGTAAATTTCTTTTTTCAACCAAACATGCTAGAAATGCTCCAATTGAGCTAATTAGCTTATTGTGAGAATATTACAAACGTCTGACAAAAGTGAAAAATTTAAAATTCAAATTTCAATCAAACATGCTAGAAATGCTCCAATTGCGCAAATAAGCCTACTGTAAGAATTTTACAAACGTCTGACAAAACTGAAAATTTAAATTTTCAATTTCAACAAAACATGCTAGAAATGCTCCAATTGAGCTAATTAGCTTATTGTGAGAATATTGCAATTGTTTGACAAAAGTGAAAAATGTAAATTTCCAATTTCAACCAAACATGCTAGAAATGCTCCAATTGAGCTAATTAGCTTATTGTGAGAATATTACAAACGTCTGACAAAACTGAAAAATGTAAATTTCCAATTTCAACCAAACATGCTAGAAATGCTCCAAATGCGGAAATAAGCTTACTGTAAGAATTTTACAAACGTCTGACAAAACTGAAAAATGTAAATTTCCAATTTCAACCAAACATGCTAGAAATGCTCCAATTGAGCTAGTTAGCTTATTGTGAGAATATTACAAACGTCTGACAACACTGAAAAATGTAAATTTTCAATTTCAACCAAAAATGCTAGAAATGCTCCAATCGAGCTAATTAGCTTATTGTGAGAATATTACAAACGTCTGACAACACTGAAAAATGTAAATTTCCAATTTCAACCAAACATGCTAGAAATGCTCCAATTGAGCTAATTAGCTTATTGTGAGAATATTACAAACGTCTGACAAAACTGAAAAATGTAAATTTCCAATTTCAACCAAACATTTTAGAAATGCTCCAATTGAGCTAATTAGCTTATTGTGAGAATATTACAAACGTCTGACAAAACTGAAAAATGTAAATTTCCAATTTCAACCAAACATGCTAGAAATGCTCCAATTGAGCTAATTAGCTTATTGTGAGAATATTGCAATTGTCTTACAAAACTGAAAAATGTAATTTCCAATTTCAACCAAACATGCTAGAAATGCTCCAATTGAGCTAATTAGCTTATTGTTAGAATATTACAAACGTCTGACAAAACTGAAAAATGTAAATTTCCAACTTCAACCAAACATGCTAGAAATGCTCCAATTGAGCTAATTAGCTTATTGTGAGAATATTACAAACGTCTGACAAAACTGAAAAATGTAAATTTCCAATTTCAACCAAACATGCTAGAAATGCTCCAATTGAGCTAATTAGCTTATTGTGAGAATATTACAAACGTCTGACAAAACTGAAAATGTAAATTTCCAATTTCAACCAAACATGCTAGAAATGCTCCAATTGAGCTAATTAGCTTATTGTGAGAATATTGCAATTGTATGACAAAAGCGAAAAATGTAAATTTCCAATTTCAACCAAACATGCTAGAAATGCTCCAATTGAGCTAATTAGCTTATTGTGAGAATATTACAAACGTCTGACAAAAGTGAAAAATGTAAATTTCCAATTTCAACCAAACATGCTAGAAATGCTCCAATTGAGCTAATTAGCTTATTGTGAGAATATTACAAGCGTCTGACAAAAGTGAAAAATGTAAATTTCCAAATTCAACCAAACATGCTAGAAATGCTCCAATTGAGCTAATTAGCTTATTGTGAGAATATTGCAATTGTCTGACAAAAGCGAAAAATGTAAATTTCCAATTTCAACCAAACATGCTAGAAATGCTCCAATTGAGCTAATTAGCTTATTGTGAGAATATTACAAACGTCTGACAAAAGTAAAAAATGTAAATTTCTGATTTCAACCAAACATGCTAGAAATGCTCGAATTGAGCTAATTAGCTTATTGTGAGAATATTACAAACGTCTGACAAAACTGAAAAATGTAAATTTCCAATTTCAACCAAACATGCTAGAAATGCTCCAATTGAGCTAATTAGCTTATTGTGAGAATATTACAAACGTCTGACAAAACTGAAAAAAGTAATTTTCCAATTTCAACCAAACATGCTAAAAATGCTCCAATTGAGCTAAATAGCTTATTGTGAGAATATTACAAAAGGTCTGACAAAACTGAAAAATGTAAATTTCCAATTTCAACCAAACATGCTAGAAATGCTCCAATTGAGCTAATTAACTTATTGTGAGAATATTACAAACGTCTGACAAGACTGAAAAATGTAAATTTCCAATTTCAACCAAACATGCTAGAAATGCTCCAATTGAGCTAATTAGCTTAATGTGAGAATATTACAAACGTCTGACAAAAGTGAAAAATGTAAATTTCCAATTTCAACCAAACATGCTAGAAATGCTCAAATTGCGCATATAAGCCTACTGTAAGAATTTTACAAACGTCTGACAAAACTGAAAAATGTAAATTTCCAATTTCAACCAAACATGCTAGAAATGCTCCAATTGAGCTAATTAGCTTATTGAGAGAATATTGCAATTGTCTGACAAAAGTGACAAATGTAAATTTCCAATTTCAACCAAACATGCTAGAAATGCTCAAATTGCGCAAATAAGCCTACTGTAAGACTTTTACAAACGTCTGACAAAAGTGAAAAATGTAAATTTCCAATTTCAACCAAACATGCTAGAAATGCTCCAATTGAGCTAATTAGCTTATTGTGAGAATATTACAAACGTCTGACAAAACTGAAAAATGCAAATTTCCAATTTCAACCAAACATGCTAGAAATGCTCCAAATGCGGAAATAAGCTTACTGTAAGAATTTTACAAACGTCTGACAAAACTGAAAAATGTAAATTTCCAATTTCAACCAAACATGCTAGAAATGCTCCAATTGAGCTAGTTAGCTTATTGTGAGAATATTACAAACGTCTGACAACACTGAAAAATGTAAATTTTCAATTTCAACCAAACATGCTAGAAATGCTCCAATCGAGCTAATTAGCTTATTGTGAGAATATTACAAACGTCTGACAACACTGAAAAATGTAAATTTCCAATTTCAACCAAACATGCTAGAAATGCTCCAATTGAGCTACTTAGCTTATTGTGAGAATATTACAAACGTCTGAAAAAACTGAAAAATGTAAATTTCCAATTTCAACCAAACATTTTAGAAATGCTCCAATTGAGCTAATTAGCTTATTGTGAGAATATTACAAACGGCTGACAAAACTGAAAAATGTAAATTTCCAATTTCAACCAAACATGCTAGAAATGCTCCAATTGAGCTAATTAGCTTATTGTGAGAATATTGCAATTGTCTTACAAAACTGAAAAATGTAATTTCCAATTTCAACCAAACATGCTAGAAATGCTCCAATTGAGCTAATTAGCTTATTGTTAGAATATTACAAACGTCTGACAAAACTGAAAAATGTAAATTTCCAACTTCAACCAAACATGCTAGAAATGCTCCAATTGAGCTAATTAGCTTATTGTGAGAATATTACAAACGTCTGACAAAACTGAAAAATGTAAATTTCCAATTTCAACCAAACATGCTAGAAATGCTCCAATTGAGCTAATTAGCTTATTGTGAGAATATTACAAACGTCTGACAAAACTGAAAATGTAAATTTCCAATTTCAACCAAACATGCTAGAAATGCTCCAATTGAGCTAATTAGCTTATTGTGAGAATATTGCAATTGTATGACAAAAGCGAAAAATGTAAATTTCCAATTTCAACCAAACATGCTAGAAATGCTCCAATTGAGCTAATTAGCTTATTGTGAGAATATTACAAACGTCTGACAAAACTGAAAATGTAAATTTCCAATTTCAACCAAACATGCTAGAAATGCTCCAATTGAGCTAATTAGCTTATTGTGAGAATATTGCAATTGTATGACAAAAGCGAAAAATGTAAATTTCCAATTTCAACCAAACATGCTAGAAATGCTCCAATTGAGCTAATTAGCTTATTGTGAGAATATTACAAACGTCTGACAAAAGTGAAAAATGTAAATTTCCAATTTCAACCAAACATGCTAGAAATGCTCCAATTGAGCTAATTAGCTTATTGTGAGAATATTACAAGCGTCTGACAAAAGTGAAAAATGTAAATTTCCAATTTCAACCAAACATGCTAGAAATGCTCCAATTGAGCTAATTAGCTTATTGTGAGAATATTGCAATTGTCTGACAAAAGCGAAAAATGTAAATTTCCAATTTCAACCAAACATGCTAGAAATGCTCCAATTGAGCTAATTAGCTTATTGTGAGAATATTACAAACGTCTGACAAAAGTAAAAAATGTAAATTTCTGATTTCAACCAAACATGCTAGAAATGCTCGAATTGAGCTAATTAGCTTATTGTGAGAATATTACAAACGTCTGACAAAACTGAAAAATAGAAATTTCCAATTTCAACCAAACATGCTAGAAATGCTCCAATTGAGCTAATTAGCTTATTGTGAGAATATTGCAATTGTCTGACAAAAGTGAAAAATGTAAATTTCCAATTTCAACCAAACATGCTAGAAATGTTCCAATTGAGCTAATTAGCTTATTGTGAGAATTTTGCAATTGTCTGACAAAAGTGAAAAATGTAAATTTCCAATTTCAACCAAACATGCTAGAAATGCTCCAATTGAGCTAATTAGCTTATTGTGAGAATATTACAAACGTCTGACAAAAGTGAAAACTTTAAAATTCCAATTTCAATCAAACATGCTAGAAATGCTCCAATTGCGCAAATAAGCCTACTGTAAGAATTTTACAAACGTCTGACAGAACTGAAAATTTAAATTTTCAATTTCAACCAAACATGCTAGAAATGCTCCAATTGAGCTAATTAGCTTATTGTGAGAATATTGCAATTGTTTGACAAAAGTGAAAAATGTAAATTTCCAATTTCAACCAAACATGCTAGAAATGCTCCAATTTAGCTAATTAGCTTATTGTGAGAATATTACAAACCTCTGACAAAACTGAAAAATGTAAATTTTCAACTTGAACTAAACATGCTAGAAATGCTCCAATTGAGCTAATTAGCTTATCGTGAGAATATTACAAACGTCCGACAAAAGTGAAAAATGTAAATTTCCAATTTCAACCAAACATGCTAGAAATGCTCAAATTGAGCTAATTAGCTTATTGTGAGAATATTACAAACGTCTGACAAAAGTAAAAAATGTAAATTTCTGATTTCAACCAAACATGCTAGAAATGCTCCAATTGAGCTAATTAGCTTATTGTGAGAATATTACAAACGTCTGACAAAACTGAAAAATGTAAATTTCCAATTTCAACCAAACATGCTAGAAATGCTCCAATTGAGCTAATTAGCTTATTGTGAGAATATTGCAATTGTCTGACAAAAGTGAAAAATGTAAATTTCCAATTTCAACCAAACATGCTAGAAATGCTCCAATTGTGCTAATTAGCTTATTGTGAGAATATTACAAACGTCTGACAAAACTGAAAAATGTAAATTTCCAATTTCAACCAAACATGCTAGAAATGCTCCAATTGAGCTAATTAGCTTATTGTGAGAATATTACAAACGTCTGACAAAAGTGAAAAATGTAATTTTCCAATTTCAACCAAACATGCTAGAAATGCTCCAATTGAGCTAATTAGCTTATTGTGAGAATATTACAAACGTCTGACAAAACTGAAAAATGTAAATTGCCAATTTCAACCAAACATGCTAGAAATGCTCCAATTGAGCTAAATAGCTTATTATGAGAATATTGCAATTGTCTGACAAAACTGAAAAATAGAAATTTCCAATTTCAACCAAACATGCTAGAAAGGCTCCAATTGAGCTAATTAGCTTATTGTGAGAATATTGCAATTGTCTGACAAAAGTGAAAAATGTAAATTTCCTTTTTCAACCAAACATGCTAGAAATGCTCCAATTGAGCTAATTAGCTTATTGTGAGAATATTACAAACGTCTGACAAAAGTGAAAAATTTAAAATTCAAATTTCAATCAAACATGCTAGAAATGCTCCAATTGCGCAAATAAGCCTACTGTAAGAATTTTACAAACGTCTGACAAAACTGAAAATTTAAATTTTCAATTTCAACAAAACATGCTAGAAATGCTCCAATTGAGCTAATTAGCTTATTGTGAGAATATTGCAATTGTCTGACAAAAGCGAAAAATGTAAATTTCCAACTTCAACCAAACATGCTAGAAATGCTCCAATTGAGCTAATTAGCTTAATGTGAGAATATTACAAACGTCTGACAAAAGTGAAAAATGTAAATTTCCAATTTCAACCAAACATGCTAGAAATGCTCAAATTGCGCATATAAGCCTACTGTAAGAATTTTACAAACGTCTGACAAAACTGAAAAATGTAAATTTCCAATTTCAACCAAACATGCTAGAAATGCTCCAATTGAGCTAATTAGCTTATTGAGAGAATATTGCAATTGTCTGACAAAAGTGAAAAATGTAAATTTCCAATTTCAACCAAACATGCTAGAAATGCTCCAATTGAGCTAATTAGGTTATTGTGAGAATATTACAAACGTCTGACAAAACTGAAAAATGTGAGTTTCCAGTTTCAACCAAACATGCTAGAAATGCTCGAATTGCGAAATAAGCCTACTGTAAGAATTTTACAAACTTTTGACAAAACTGAAAAATGTAAATTTTCCATTTCAACCAAACATGCTAGAAATGCTCCAAATGAGCTAAATAGCTTATTGTGAGAATATTGCAATTGTCTGACAAAAGTGAAAAATGTAAATTTCCAATTTCAACCAAACATGCTAGAAATGCTCCAATTGAGCTAATTAGCTTATTGTGAGAATATTGCAATTGTCTGACAAAAGTGAAAATTGTAAATTTCCAATTTCAACCAAACATGCTAGAAATGCTCCAATTGAGCTAATTAGCTTATTGTGAGAATATTACAAAGGTCTGACAAAACTGAAAAATGTAAATTTCCAATTTCAACCAAACATGCTAGAAATGCTCCAATTGAGCTAATTAGCTTATTGAGAGAATATTACAAACGTCTGACAAAACTGAAAAATGTAAATTTCCAATTTCAACCAAACATGCTAGAAATGCTCCAATTGAGCTAATTAGCTTATTGTGAGAATATTGCAATTGACTGACAAAAGTGAAAAATGTAAAATTCCAATTTCAACCAAACATGCTAGAAATGCTCCAATTGAACTAATTAGCTTATTGTGAGAATATTACAAACGTCTGAGCAAACTGAAAAATGTAAATTTCCAATTTCAACCAAACATGCTAGAAATGCTCCAATTGAGCTAATTAGCTTATTGTGAGAATATTACAAACGTCTGACAAAACTGAAAAATGTAAATTTCCAATTTCAACCAAACATGCTAGAAATGCTCCAATTGAGCTAATTAGCTTATTGTGAGAATATTGCAATTGACTGACAAAAGTGAAAAATGTAAAATTCCAATTTCAACCAAACATGCTAGAAATGCTCCAATTGAACTAATTAGCTTATTGTGAGAATATTACAAACGTCTGACAACACTGAAAAATGTAAATTTTCAATTTCAACCAAACATGCTAGAAATGCTCCAATCGAGCTAATTAGCTTATTGTGAGAATATTACAAACGTCTGACAACACTGAAAAATGTAAATTTCCAATTTCAACCAAACATGCTAGAAATGCTCCAATTGAGCTACTTAGCTTATTGTGAGAATATTACAAACGTCTGACAAAACTGAAAAATGTAAATTTCCAATTTCAACCAAACATTTTAGAAATGCTCCAATTGAGCTAATTAGCTTATTGTGAGAATATTACAAACGGCTGACAAAACTGAAAAATGTAAATTTCCAATTTCAACCAAACATGCTAGAAATGCTCCAATTGAGCTAATTAGCTTATTGTGAGAATATTGCAATTGTCTTACAAAACTGAAAAATGTAATTTCCAATTTCAACCAAACATGCTAGAAATGCTCCAATTGAGCTAATTAGCTTATTGTTAGAATATTACAAACGTCTGACAAAACTGAAAAATGTAAATTTCCAACTTCAACCAAACATGCTAGAAATGCTCCAATTGAGCTAATTAGCTTATTGTGAGAATATTACAAACGTCTGACAAAACTGAAAAATGTAAATTTCCAATTTCAACCAAACATGCTAGAAATGCTCCAATTGAGCTAATTAGCTTATTGTGAGAATATTACAAACGTCTGACAAAACTGAAAATGTAAATTTCCAATTTCAACCAAACATGCTAGAAATGCTCCAATTGAGCTAATTAGCTTATTGTGAGAATATTGCAATTGTATGACAAAAGCGAAAAATGTAAATTTCCAATTTCAACCAAACATGCTAGAAATGCTCCAATTGAGCTAATTAGCTTATTGTGAGAATATTACAAACGTCTGACAAAAGTGAAAAATGTAAATTTCCAATTTCAACCAAACATGCTAGAAATGCTCCAATTGAGCTAATTAGCTTATTGTGAGAATATTACAAGCGTCTGACAAAAGTGAAAAATGTAAATTTCCAATTTCAACCAAACATGCTAGAAATGCTCCAATCGAGCTAATTAGCTTATTGTGAGAATATTGCAATTGTCTGACAAAAGCGAAAAATGTAAATTTCCAATTTCAACCAAACATGCTAGAAATGCTCCAATTGAGCTAATTAGCTTATTGTGAGAATATTACAAACGTCTGACAAAAGTGAAAAATGTAATTTTCCAATTTCAACCAAACATGCTAGAAATGCTCCAATTGAGCTAATTAGCTTATTGTGAGAATATTACAAACGTCTGACAAAACTGAAAAATGTAAATTGCCAATTTCAACCAAACATGCTAGAAATGCTCCAATTGAGCTAATTAGCTTATTGTGAGAATATTGCAATTGTCTGACAAAACTGAAAAATAGAAATTTCCAATTTCAACCAAACATGCTAGAAAGGCTCCAATTGAGCTAATTAGCTTATTGTGAGAATATTGCAATTGTCTGACAAAAGTGAAAAATGTAAATTTCCTTTTTCAACCAAACATGCTAGAAATGCTCCAATTGAGCTAATTAGCTTATTGTGAGAATATTACAAACGTCTGACAAAAGTGAAAAATTTAAAATTCAAATTTCAATCAAACATGCTAGAAATGCTCCAATTGCGCAAATAAGCCTACTGTAAGAATTTTACAAACGTCTGACAAAACTGAAAATTTAAATTTTCAATTTCAACAAAACATGCTAGAAATGCTCCAATTGAGCTAATTAGCTTATTGTGAGAATATTGCAATTGTTTGACAAAAGTGAAAAATGTAAATTTCCAATTTCAACCAAACATGCTAGAAATGCTCCAATTGAGCTAATTAGCTTATTGTGAGAATATTACAAACGTCTGACAAAACTGAAAAATGTAAATTTCCAATTTCAACCAAACATGCTAGAAATGCTCCAATTGAGCTAATTAGCTTATTGTGAGAATATTGCAATTGTCTGACAAAAGCGAAAAATGTAAATTTCCAATTTCAACCAAACATGCTAGAAATGCTCCAATTGAGCTAATTAGCTTAATGTGAGAATATTACAAACGTCTGACAAAAGTGAAAAATGTAAATTTCCAATTTCAACCAAACATGCTAGAAATGCTCAAATTGCGCATATAAGCCTACTGTAAGAATTTTACAAACGTCTGACAAAACTGAAAAATGTAAATTTCCAATTTCAACCAAACATGCTAGAAATGCTCCAATTGAGCTAATTAGCTTATTGAGAGAATATTGCAATTGTCTGACAAAAGTGAAAAATGTAAATTTCCAATTTCAACCAAACATGCTAGAAATGCTCCAATTGAGCTAATTAAGTTATTGTGAGAATATTACAAACGTCTGACAAAACTGAAAAATGTGAGTTTCCAATTTCAACCAAACATGCTAGAAATGCTCGAATTGCGAAATAAGCCTACTGTAAGAATTTTACAAACGTCTGACAAAACTGAAAATTTAAATTTTCAATTTCAACCAAACATGCTAGAAATGCTCCAATTGAGCTAATTAGCTTATTGTGAGAATATTGCAATTGTTTGACAAAAGTGAAAAATGTAAATTTCCAATTTCAACCAAACATGCTAGAAATGCTCCAATTGAGCTAATTAGCTTATCGTGAGAATATTACAAACGTCCGACAAAAGTGAAAAATGTAAATTTCCAATTTCAACCAAACATGCTAGAAATGCTCAAATTGAGCTAATTAGCTTATTGTGAGAATATTACAAACGTCTGACAAAAGTAAAAAATGTAAATTTCTGATTTCAACCAAACATGCTAGAAATGCTCCAATTGAGCTAATTAGCTTATTGTGAGAATATTACAAACGTCTGACAAAACTGAAAAATGTAAATTTCCAATTTCAACCAAACATGCTAGAAATGCTCCAATTGAGCTAATTAGCTTATTGTGAGAATATTGCAATTGTCTGACAAAAGTGAAAAATGTAAATTTCCAATTTCAACCAAACATGCTAGAAATGCTCCAATTGTGCTAATTAGCTTATTGTGAGAATATTACAAACGTCTGACAAAACTGAAAAATGTAAATTTCCAATTTCAACCAAACATGCTAGAAATGCTCCAATTGAGCTAATTAGCTTATTGTGAGAATATTACAAACGTCTGACAAAATTGAAAAATTTATAATTCCAATTTCAATCAAACATGCTAGAAATGCTCCAATTGCGCAAATAAGCCTACTGTAAGAATTTTACAAACGTCTGACAAAACTGAAAATTTAAACTTTCAATTTCAACCAAACATGCTAGAAATGCTCCAATTGAGCTAATTAGCTTATTGTGAGAATATTGCAATTGTTTGACAAAAGTGAAAAATGTAAATTTCCAATTTCAACCAAACATGCTAGAAATGCTCCAATTGAGCTAATTAGCTTATTGTGAGAATATTACAAACGTCTGACAAAACTGAAAAATGTAAATTTCCAATTTCAACCAAACATGCTAGAAATGCTCCAATTGAGCTAATTAGCTTATTGTGAGAATATTGCAATTGTATGACAAAAGCGAAAAATGTAAATTTCCAATTTCAACCAAACATGCTAGAAATGCTCCAATTGAGCTAATTAGCTTATTGTGAGAATATTACAAACGTCTGACAAAAGTGAAAAATGTAATTTTCCAATTTCAACCAAACATGCTAGAAATGCTCCAATTGAGCTAATTAGCTTATTGTGAGAATATTACAAACGTCTGACAAAACTGAAAAATGTAAATTGCCAATTTCAACCAAACATGCTAGAAATGCTCCAATTGAGCTAATTAGCTTATTGTGAGAATATTGCAATTGTCTGACAAAACTGAAAAATAGAAATTTCCAATTTCAACCAAACATGCTAGAAAGGCTCCAATTGAGCTAATTAGCTTATTGTGAGAATATTGCAATTGTCTGACAAAAGTGAAAAATGTAAATTTCCTTTTTCAACCAAACATGCTAGAAATGCTCCAATTGAGCTAATTAGCTTATTGTGAGAATATTACAAACGTCTGACAAAAGTGAAAAATTTAAAATTCAAATTTCAATCAAACATGCTAGAAATGCTCCAATTGCGCAAATAAGCCTACTGTAAGAATTTTACAAACGTCTGACAAAACTGAAAATTTAAATTTTCAATTTCAACAAAACATGCTAGAAATGCTCCAATTGAGCTAATTAGCTTATTGTGAGAATATTGCAATTGTTTGACAAAAGTGAAAAATGTAAATTTCCAATTTCAACCAAACATGCTAGAAATGCTCCAATTGAGCTAATTAGCTTATTGTGAGAATATTACAAACGTCTGACAAAACTGAAAAATGTAAATTTCCAATTTCAACCAAACATGCTAGAAATGCTCCAATTGAGCTAATTAGCTTATTGTGAGAATATTGCAATTGTCTGACAAAAGCGAAAAATGTAAATTTCCAATTTCAACCAAACATGCTAGAAATGCTCCAATTGAGCTAATTAGCTTAATGTGAGAATATTACAAACGTCTGACAAAAGTGAAAAATGTAAATTTCCAATTTCAACCAAACATGCTAGAAATGCTCAAATTGCGCATATAAGCCTACTGTAAGAATTTTACAAACGTCTGACAAAACTGAAAAATGTAAATTTCCAATTTCAACCAAACATGCTAGAAATGCTCCAATTGAGCTAATTAGCTTATTGAGAGAATATTGCAATTGTCTGACAAAAGTGAAAAATGTAAATTTCCAATTTCAACCAAACATGCTAGAAATGCTCCAATTGAGCTAATTAAGTTATTGTGAGAATATTACAAACGTCTGACAAAACTGAAAAATGTGAGTTTCCAATTTCAACCAAACATGCTAGAAATGCTCGAATTGCGAAATAAGCCTACTGTAAGAATTTTACAAACTTTTGACAAAACTGAAAAATGTAAATTTTCCATTTCAACCAAACATGCTAGAAATGCTCCAAATGAGCTAAATAGCTTATTGTGAGAATATTGCAATTGTCTGACAAAAGTGAAAAATGTAAATTTCCAATTTCAACCAAACATGCTAGAAATGCTCCAATTGAGCTAATTAGCTTATTGTGAGAATATTGCAATTGTATGACAAAAGCGAAAAATGTAAATTTCCAATTTCAACCAAACATGCTAGAAATGCTCCAATTGAGCTAATTAGCTTATTGTGAGAATATTACAAACGTCTGACAAAACTGAAAATGTAAATTTCCAATTTCAACCAAACATGCTAGAAATGCTCCAATTGAGCTAATTAGCTTATTGTGAGAATATTGCAATTGTATGACAAAAGCGAAAAATGTAAATTTCCAATTTCAACCAAACATGCTAGAAATGCTCCAATTGAGCTAATTAGCTTATTGTGAGAATATTACAAACGTCTGACAAAAGTGAAAAATGTAAATTTCCAATTTCAACCAAACATGCTAGAAATGCTCCAATTGAGCTAATTAGCTTATTGTGAGAATATTACAAGCGTCTGACAAAAGTGAAAAATGTAAATTTCCAATTTCAACCAAACATGCTAGAAATGCTCCAATTGAGCTAATTAGCTTATTGTGAGAATATTGCAATTGTCTGACAAAAGCGAAAAATGTAAATTTCCAATTTCAACCAAACATGCTAGAAATGCTCCAATTGAGCTAATTAGCTTATTGTGAGAATATTACAAACGTCTGACAAAAGTAAAAAATGTAAATTTCTGATTTCAACCAAACATGCTAGAAATGCTCGAATTGAGCTAATTAGCTTATTGTGAGAATATTACAAACGTCTGACAAAACTGAAAAATAGAAATTTCCAATTTCAACCAAACATGCTAGAAATGCTCCAATTGAGCTAATTAGTTTATTGTGAGAATATTGCAATTGTCTGACAAAAGTGAAAAATGTAAATTTCCAATTTCAACCAAACATGCTAGAAATGTTCCAATTGAGCTAATTAGCTTATTGTGAGAATTTTGCAATTGTCTGACAAAAGTGAAAAATGTAAATTTCCAATTTCAACCAAACATGCTAGAAATGCTCCAATTGAGCTAATTAGCTTATTGTGAGAATATTACAAACGTCTGACAAAAGTGAAAACTTTAAAATTCCAATTTCAATCAAACATGCTAGAAATGCTCCAATTGCGCAAATAAGCCTACTGTAAGAATTTTACAAACGTCTGACAGAACTGAAAATTTAAATTTTCAATTTCAACCAAACATGCTAGAAATGCTCCAATTGAGCTAATTAGCTTATTGTGAGAATATTGCAATTGTTTGACAAAAGTGAAAAATGTAAATTTCCAATTTCAACCAAACATGCTAGAAATGCTCCAATTTAGCTAATTAGCTTATTGTGAGAATATTACAAACCTCTGACAAAACTGAAAAATGTAAATTTTCAACTTGAACTAAGCATGCTAGAAATGCTCCAATTGAGCTAATTAGCTTATCGTGAGAATATTACAAACGTCCGACAAAAGTGAAAAATGTAAATTTCCAATTTCAACCAAACATGCTAGAAATGCTCAAATTGAGCTAATTAGCTTATTGTGAGAATATTACAAACGTCTGACAAAAGTAAAAAATGTAAATTTCTGATTTCAACCAAACATGCTAGAAATGCTCCAATTGAGCTAATTAGCTTATTGTGAGAATATTACAAACGTCTGACAAAACTGAAAAATGTAAATTTCCAATTTCAACCAAACATGCTAGAAATGCTCCAATTGAGCTAATTAGCTTATTGTGAGAATATTGCAATTGTCTGACAAAAGTGAAAAATGTAAATTTCCAATTTCAACCAAACATGCTAGAAATGCTCCAATTGTGCTAATTAGCTTATTGTGAGAATATTACAAACGTCTGACAAAACTGAAAAATGTAAATTTCCAATTTCAACCAAACATGCTAGAAATGCTCCAATTGAGCTAATTAGCTTATTGTGAGAATATTACAAACGTCTGACAAAAGTGAAAAATGTAATTTTCCAATTTCAACCAAACATGCTAGAAATGCTCCAATTGAGCTAATTAGCTTATTGTGAGAATATTACAAACGTCTGACAAAACTGAAAAATGTAAATTGCCAATTTCAACCAAACATGCTAGAAATGCTCCAATTGAGCTAAATAGCTTATTATGAGAATATTGCAATTGTCTGACAAAACTGAAAAATAGAAATTTCCAATTTCAACCAAACATGCTAGAAAGGCTCCAATTGAGCTAATTAGCTTATTGTGAGAATATTGCAATTGTCTGACAAAAGTGAAAAATGTAAATTTCCTTTTTCAACCAAACATGCTAGAAATGCTCCAATTGAGCTAATTAGCTTATTGTGAGAATATTACAAACGTCTGACAAAAGTGAAAAATTTAAAATTCAAATTTCAATCAAACATGCTAGAAATGCTCCAATTGCGCAAATAAGCCTACTGTAAGAATTTTACAAACGTCTGACAAAACTGAAAATTTAAATTTTCAATTTCAACAAAACATGCTAGAAATGCTCCAATTGAGCTAATTAGCTTATTGTGAGAATATTGCAATTGTCTGACAAAAGCGAAAAATGTAAATTTCCAACTTCAACCAAACATGCTAGAAATGCTCCAATTGAGCTAATTAGCTTAATGTGAGAATATTACAAACGTCTGACAAAAGTGAAAAATGTAAATTTCCAATTTCAACCAAACATGCTAGAAATGCTCAAATTGCGCATATAAGCCTACTGTAAGAATTTTACAAACGTCTGACAAAACTGAAAAATGTAAATTTCCAATTTCAACCAAACATGCTAGAAATGCTCCAATTGAGCTAATTAGCTTATTGAGAGAATATTGCAATTGTCTGACAAAAGTGAAAAATGTAAATTTCCAATTTCAACCAAACATGCTAGAAATGCTCCAATTGAGCTAATTAGGTTATTGTGAGAATATTACAAACGTCTGACAAAACTGAAAAATGTGAGTTTCCAGTTTCAACCAAACATGCTAGAAATGCTCGAATTGCGAAATAAGCCTACTGTAAGAATTTTACAAACTTTTGACAAAACTGAAAAATGTAAATTTTCCATTTCAACCAAACATGCTAGAAATGCTCCAAATGAGCTAAATAGCTTATTGTGAGAATATTGCAATTGTCTGACAAAAGTGAAAAATGTAAATTTCCAATTTCAACCAAACATGCTAGAAATGCTCCAATTGAGCTAATTAGCTTATTGTGAGAATATTGCAATTGTCTGACAAAAGTGAAAATTGTAAATTTCCAATTTCAACCAAACATGCTAGAAATGCTCCAATTGAGCTAATTAGCTTATTGTGAGAATATTACAAAGGTCTGACAAAACTGAAAAATGTAAATTTCCAAATTCAACCAAACATGCTAGAAATGCTCCAATTGAGCTAATTAGCTTATTGAGAGAATATTACAAACGTCTGACAAAACTGAAAAATGTAAATTTCCAATTTCAACCAAACATGCTAGAAATGCTCCAATTGAGCTAATTAGCTTATTGTGAGAATATTGCAATTGACTGACAAAAGTGAAAAATGTAAAATTCCAATTTCAACCAAACATGCTAGAAATGCTCCAATTGAGCTAATTAGTTTATTGTGAGAATATTGCAATTGTCTGACAAAAGTGAAAAATGTAAATTTCCAATTTCAACCAAACATGCTAGAAATGTTCCAATTGAGCTAATTAGCTTATTGTGAGAATTTTGCAATTGTCTGACAAAAGTGAAAAATGTAAATTTCCAATTTCAACCAAACATGCTAGAAATGCTCCAATTGAGCTAATTAGCTTATTGTGAGAATATTACAAACGTCTGACAAAAGTGAAAACTTTAAAATTCCAATTTCAATCAAACATGCTAGAAATGCTCCAATTGCGCAAATAAGCCTACTGTAAGAATTTTACAAACGTCTGACAGAACTGAAAATTTAAATTTTCAATTTCAACCAAACATGCTAGAAATGCTCCAATTGAGCTAATTAGCTTATTGTGAGAATATTGCAATTGTTTGACAAAAGTGAAAAATGTAAATTTCCAATTTCAACCAAACATGCTAGAAATGCTCCAATTTAGCTAATTAGCTTATTGTGAGAATATTACAAACCTCTGACAAAACTGAAAAATGTAAATTTTCAACTTGAACTAAACATGCTAGAAATGCTCCAATTGAGCTAATTAGCTTATCGTGAGAATATTACAAACGTCCGACAAAAGTGAAAAATGTAAATTTCCAATTTCAACCAAACATGCTAGAAATGCTCAAATTGAGCTAATTAGCTTATTGTGAGAATATTACAAACGTCTGACAAAAGTAAAAAATGTAAATTTCTGATTTCAACCAAACATGCTAGAAATGCTCCAATTGAGCTAATTAGCTTATTGTGAGAATATTACAAACGTCTGACAAAACTGAAAAATGTAAATTTCCAATTTCAACCAAACATGCTAGAAATGCTCCAATTGAGCTAATTAGCTTATTGTGAGAATATTGCAATTGTCTGACAAAAGTGAAAAATGTAAATTTCCAATTTCAACCAAACATGCTAGAAATGCTCCAATTGTGCTAATTAGCTTATTGTGAGAATATTACAAACGTCTGACAAAACTGAAAAATGTAAATTTCCAATTTCAACCAAACATGCTAGAAATGCTCCAATTGAGCTAATTAGCTTATTGTGAGAATATTACAAACGTCTGACAAAAGTGAAAAATGTAATTTTCCAATTTCAACCAAACATGCTAGAAATGCTCCAATTGAGCTAATTAGCTTATTGTGAGAATATTACAAACGTCTGACAAAACTGAAAAATGTAAATTGCCAATTTCAACCAAACATGCTAGAAATGCTCCAATTGAGCTAAATAGCTTATTATGAGAATATTGCAATTGTCTGACAAAACTGAAAAATAGAAATTTCCAATTTCAACCAAACATGCTAGAAAGGCTCCAATTGAGCTAATTAGCTTATTGTGAGAATATTGCAATTGTCTGACAAAAGTGAAAAATGTAAATTTCCTTTTTCAACCAAACATGCTAGAAATGCTCCAATTGAGCTAATTAGCTTATTGTGAGAATATTACAAACGTCTGACAAAAGTGAAAAATTTAAAATTCAAATTTCAATCAAACATGCTAGAAATGCTCCAATTGCGCAAATAAGCCTACTGTAAGAATTTTACAAACGTCTGACAAAACTGAAAATTTAAATTTTCAATTTCAACAAAACATGCTAGAAATGCTCCAATTGAGCTAATTAGCTTATTGTGAGAATATTGCAATTGTCTGACAAAAGCGAAAAATGTAAATTTCCAACTTCAACCAAACATGCTAGAAATGCTCCAATTGAGCTAATTAGCTTAATGTGAGAATATTACAAACGTCTGACAAAAGTGAAAAATGTAAATTTCCAATTTCAACCAAACATGCTAGAAATGCTCAAATTGCGCATATAAGCCTACTGTAAGAATTTTACAAACGTCTGACAAAACTGAAAAATGTAAATTTCCAATTTCAACCAAACATGCTAGAAATGCTCCAATTGAGCTAATTAGCTTATTGAGAGAATATTGCAATTGTCTGACAAAAGTGAAAAATGTAAATTTCCAATTTCAACCAAACATGCTAGAAATGCTCCAATTGAGCTAATTAGGTTATTGTGAGAATATTACAAACGTCTGACAAAACTGAAAAATGTGAGTTTCCAGTTTCAACCAAACATGCTAGAAATGCTCGAATTGCGAAATAAGCCTACTGTAAGAATTTTACAAACTTTTGACAAAACTGAAAAATGTAAATTTTCCATTTCAACCAAACATGCTAGAAATGCTCCAAATGAGCTAAATAGCTTATTGTGAGAATATTGCAATTGTCTGACAAAAGTGAAAAATGTAAATTTCCAATTTCAACCAAACATGCTAGAAATGCTCCAATTGAGCTAATTAGCTTATTGTGAGAATATTGCAATTGTCTGACAAAAGTGAAAATTGTAAATTTCCAATTTCAACCAAACATGCTAGAAATGCTCCAATTGAGCTAATTAGCTTATTGTGAGAATATTACAAAGGTCTGACAAAACTGAAAAATGTAAATTTCCAAATTCAACCAAACATGCTAGAAATGCTCCAATTGAGCTAATTAGCTTATTGAGAGAATATTACAAACGTCTGACAAAACTGAAAAATGTAAATTTCCAATTTCAACCAAACATGCTAGAAATGCTCCAATTGAGCTAATTAGCTTATTGTGAGAATATTGCAATTGACTGACAAAAGTGAAAAATGTAAAATTCCAATTTCAACCAAACATGCTAGAAATGCTCCAATTGAACTAATTAGCTTATTGTGAGAATATTACAAACGTCTGAGCAAACTGAAAAATGTAAATTTCCAATTTCAACCAAACATGCTAGAAATGCTCCAATTGAGCTAATTAGCTTATTGTGAGAATATTACAAACGTCTGACAAAACTGAAAAATGTAAATTTCCAATTTCAACCAAACATGCTAGAAATGCTCCAATTGAGCTAATTAGCTTATTGTGAGAATATTGCAATTGACTGACAAAAGTGAAAAATGTAAAATTCCAATTTCAACCAAACATGCTAGAAATGCTCCAATTGAACTAATTAGCTTATTGTGAGAATATTACAAACGTCTGACAACACTGAAAAATGTAAATTTTCAATTTCAACCAAACATGCTAGAAATGCTCCAATCGAGCTAATTAGCTTATTGTGAGAATATTACAAACGTCTGACAACACTGAAAAATGTAAATTTCCAATTTCAACCAAACATGCTAGAAATGCTCCAATTGAGCTACTTAGCTTATTGTGAGAATATTACAAACGTCTGACAAAACTGAAAAATGTAAATTTCCAATTTCAACCAAACATTTTAGAAATGCTCCAATTGAGCTAATTAGCTTATTGTGAGAATATTACAAACGGCTGACAAAACTGAAAAATGTAAATTTCCAATTTCAACCAAACATGCTAGAAATGCTCCAATTGAGCTAATTAGCTTATTGTGAGAATATTGCAATTGTCTTACAAAACTGAAAAATGTAATTTCCAATTTCAACCAAACATGCTAGAAATGCTCCAATTGAGCTAATTAGCTTATTGTTAGAATATTACAAACGTCTGACAAAACTGAAAAATGTAAATTTCCAACTTCAACCAAACATGCTAGAAATGCTCCAATTGAGCTAATTAGCTTATTGTGAGAATATTACAAACGTCTGACAAAACTGAAAAATGTAAATTTCCAATTTCAACCAAACATGCTAGAAATGCTCCAATTGAGCTAATTAGCTTATTGTGAGAATATTACAAACGTCTGACAAAACTGAAAATGTAAATTTCCAATTTCAACCAAACATGCTAGAAATGCTCCAATTGAGCTAATTAGCTTATTGTG
Organism: Watersipora subatra; assembly: GCF_963576615.1. Classification (NCBI taxonomy): domain Eukaryota; kingdom Metazoa; phylum Bryozoa; class Gymnolaemata; order Cheilostomatida; family Watersiporidae; genus Watersipora; species Watersipora subatra. The sequence continues at coordinate 372,513 of NW_027045270.1, forward strand.
AGAATATTGCAATTGTATGACAAAAGCGAAAAATGTAAATTTCCAATTTCAACCAAACATGCTAGAAATGCTCCAATTGAGCTAATTAGCTTATTGTGAGAATATTACAAACGTCTGACAAAAGTGAAAAATGTAAATTTCCAATTTCAACCAAACATGCTAGAAATGCTCCAATTGAGCTAATTAGCTTATTGTGAGAATATTACAAGCGTCTGACAAAAGTGAAAAATGTAAATTTCCAATTTCAACCAAACATGCTAGAAATGCTCCAATCGAGCTAATTAGCTTATTGTGAGAATATTGCAATTGTCTGACAAAAGCGAAAAATGTAAATTTCCAATTTCAACCAAACATGCTAGAAATGCTCCAATTGAGCTAATTAGCTTATTGTGAGAATATTACAAACGTCTGACAAAAGTGAAAAATGTAATTTTCCAATTTCAACCAAACATGCTAGAAATGCTCCAATTGAGCTAATTAGCTTATTGTGAGAATATTACAAACGTCTGACAAAACTGAAAAATGTAAATTTTCAATTTCAACCAAACATGCTAGAAATGCTCCAATCGAGCTAATTAGCTTATTGTGAGAATATTACAAACGTCTGACAACACTGAAAAATGTAAATTTTCAATTTCAACCAAACATGCTAGAAATGCTCCAATCGAGCTAATTAGCTTATTGTGAGAATATTACAAACGTCTGACAACACTGAAAAATGTAAATTTCCAATTTCAACCAAACATGCTAGAAATGCTCCAATTGAGCTACTTAGCTTATTGTGAGAATATTACAAACGTCTGACAAAACTGAAAAATGTAAATTTCCAATTTCAACCAAACATTTTAGAAATGCTCCAATTGAGCTAATTAGCTTATTGTGAGAATATTACAAACGGCTGACAAAACTGAAAAATGTAAATTTCCAATTTCAACCAAACATGCTAGAAATGCTCCAATTGAGCTAATTAGCTTATTGTGAGAATATTGCAATTGTCTTACAAAACTGAAAAATGTAATTTCCAATTTCAACCAAACATGCTAGAAATGCTCCAATTGAGCTAATTAGCTTATTGTTAGAATATTACAAACGTCTGACAAAACTGAAAAATGTAAATTTCCAACTTCAACCAAACATGCTAGAAATGCTCCAATTGAGCTAATTAGCTTATTGTGAGAATATTACAAACGTCTGACAAAACTGAAAAATGTAAATTTCCAATTTCAACCAAACATGCTAGAAATGCTCCAATTGAGCTAATTAGCTTATTGTGAGAATATTACAAACGTCTGACAAAACTGAAAATGTAAATTTCCAATTTCAACCAAACATGCTAGAAATGCTCCAATTGAGCTAATTAGCTTATTGTGAGAATATTGCAATTGTATGACAAAAGCGAAAAATGTAAATTTCCAATTTCAACCAAACATGCTAGAAATGCTCCAATTGAGCTAATTAGCTTATTGTGAGAATATTACAAACGTCTGACAAAAGTGAAAAATGTAAATTTCCAATTTCAACCAAACATGCTAGAAATGCTCCAATTGAGCTAATTAGCTTATTGTGAGAATATTACAAGCGTCTGACAAAAGTGAAAAATGTAAATTTCCAATTTCAACCAAACATGCTAGAAATGCTCCAATCGAGCTAATTAGCTTATTGTGAGAATATTGCAATTGTCTGACAAAAGCGAAAAATGTAAATTTCCAATTTCAACCAAACATGCTAGAAATGCTCCAATTGAGCTAATTAGCTTATTGTGAGAATATTACAAACGTCTGACAAAAGTGAAAAATGTAATTTTCCAATTTCAACCAAACATGCTAGAAATGCTCCAATTGAGCTAATTAGCTTATTGTGAGAATATTACAAACGTCTGACAAAACTGAAAAATGTAAATTGCCAATTTCAACCAAACATGCTAGAAATGCTCCAATTGAGCTAATTAGCTTATTGTGAGAATATTGCAATTGTCTGACAAAACTGAAAAATAGAAATTTCCAATTTCAACCAAACATGCTAGAAAGGCTCCAATTGAGCTAATTAGCTTATTGTGAGAATATTGCAATTGTCTGACAAAAGTGAAAAATGTAAATTTCCTTTTTCAACCAAACATGCTAGAAATGCTCCAATTGAGCTAATTAGCTTATTGTGAGAATATTACAAACGTCTGACAAAAGTGAAAAATTTAAAATTCAAATTTCAATCAAACATGCTAGAAATGCTCCAATTGCGCAAATAAGCCTACTGTAAGAATTTTACAAACGTCTGACAAAACTGAAAATTTAAATTTTCAATTTCAACAAAACATGCTAGAAATGCTCCAATTGAGCTAATTAGCTTATTGTGAGAATATTGCAATTGTTTGACAAAAGTGAAAAATGTAAATTTCCAATTTCAACCAAACATGCTAGAAATGCTCCAATTGAGCTAATTAGCTTATTGTGAGAATATTACAAACGTCTGACAAAACTGAAAAATGTAAATTTCCAATTTCAACCAAACATGCTAGAAATGCTCCAATTGAGCTAATTAGCTTATTGTGAGAATATTGCAATTGTCTGACAAAAGCGAAAAATGTAAATTTCCAATTTCAACCAAACATGCTAGAAATGCTCCAATTGAGCTAATTAGCTTAATGTGAGAATATTACAAACGTCTGACAAAAGTGAAAAATGTAAATTTCCAATTTCAACCAAACATGCTAGAAATGCTCAAATTGCGCATATAAGCCTACTGTAAGAATTTTACAAACGTCTGACAAAACTGAAAAATGTAAATTTCCAATTTCAACCAAACATGCTAGAAATGCTCCAATTGAGCTAATTAGCTTATTGAGAGAATATTGCAATTGTCTGACAAAAGTGAAAAATGTAAATTTCCAATTTCAACCAAACATGCTAGAAATGCTCCAATTGAGCTAATTAAGTTATTGTGAGAATATTACAAACGTCTGACAAAACTGAAAAATGTGAGTTTCCAATTTCAACCAAACATGCTAGAAATGCTCGAATTGCGAAATAAGCCTACTGTAAGAATTTTACAAACGTCTGACAAAACTGAAAATTTAAATTTTCAATTTCAACCAAACATGCTAGAAATGCTCCAATTGAGCTAATTAGCTTATTGTGAGAATATTGCAATTGTTTGACAAAAGTGAAAAATGTAAATTTCCAATTTCAACCAAACATGCTAGAAATGCTCCAATTGAGCTAATTAGCTTATCGTGAGAATATTACAAACGTCCGACAAAAGTGAAAAATGTAAATTTCCAATTTCAACCAAACATGCTAGAAATGCTCAAATTGAGCTAATTAGCTTATTGTGAGAATATTACAAACGTCTGACAAAAGTAAAAAATGTAAATTTCTGATTTCAACCAAACATGCTAGAAATGCTCCAATTGAGCTAATTAGCTTATTGTGAGAATATTACAAACGTCTGACAAAACTGAAAAATGTAAATTTCCAATTTCAACCAAACATGCTAGAAATGCTCCAATTGAGCTAATTAGCTTATTGTGAGAATATTGCAATTGTCTGACAAAAGTGAAAAATGTAAATTTCCAATTTCAACCAAACATGCTAGAAATGCTCCAATTGTGCTAATTAGCTTATTGTGAGAATATTACAAACGTCTGACAAAACTGAAAAATGTAAATTTCCAATTTCAACCAAACATGCTAGAAATGCTCCAATTGAGCTAATTAGCTTATTGTGAGAATATTACAAACGTCTGACAAAATTGAAAAATTTATAATTCCAATTTCAATCAAACATGCTAGAAATGCTCCAATTGCGCAAATAAGCCTACTGTAAGAATTTTACAAACGTCTGACAAAACTGAAAATTTAAACTTTCAATTTCAACCAAACATGCTAGAAATGCTCCAATTGAGCTAATTAGCTTATTGTGAGAATATTGCAATTGTTTGACAAAAGTGAAAAATGTAAATTTCCAATTTCAACCAAACATGCTAGAAATGCTCCAATTGAGCTAATTAGCTTATTGTGAGAATATTACAAACGTCTGACAAAACTGAAAAATGTAAATTTCCAATTTCAACCAAACATGCTAGAAATGCTCCAATTGAGCTAATTAGCTTATTGTGAGAATATTGCAATTGTATGACAAAAGCGAAAAATGTAAATTTCCAATTTCAACCAAACATGCTAGAAATGCTCCAATTGAGCTAATTAGCTTATTGTGAGAATATTACAAACGTCTGACAAAAGTGAAAAATGTAATTTTCCAATTTCAACCAAACATGCTAGAAATGCTCCAATTGAGCTAATTAGCTTATTGTGAGAATATTACAAACGTCTGACAAAACTGAAAAATGTAAATTGCCAATTTCAACCAAACATGCTAGAAATGCTCCAATTGAGCTAATTAGCTTATTGTGAGAATATTGCAATTGTCTGACAAAACTGAAAAATAGAAATTTCCAATTTCAACCAAACATGCTAGAAAGGCTCCAATTGAGCTAATTAGCTTATTGTGAGAATATTGCAATTGTCTGACAAAAGTGAAAAATGTAAATTTCCTTTTTCAACCAAACATGCTAGAAATGCTCCAATTGAGCTAATTAGCTTATTGTGAGAATATTACAAACGTCTGACAAAAGTGAAAAATTTAAAATTCAAATTTCAATCAAACATGCTAGAAATGCTCCAATTGCGCAAATAAGCCTACTGTAAGAATTTTACAAACGTCTGACAAAACTGAAAATTTAAATTTTCAATTTCAACAAAACATGCTAGAAATGCTCCAATTGAGCTAATTAGCTTATTGTGAGAATATTGCAATTGTTTGACAAAAGTGAAAAATGTAAATTTCCAATTTCAACCAAACATGCTAGAAATGCTCCAATTGAGCTAATTAGCTTATTGTGAGAATATTACAAACGTCTGACAAAACTGAAAAATGTAAATTTCCAATTTCAACCAAACATGCTAGAAATGCTCCAATTGAGCTAATTAGCTTATTGTGAGAATATTGCAATTGTCTGACAAAAGCGAAAAATGTAAATTTCCAATTTCAACCAAACATGCTAGAAATGCTCCAATTGAGCTAATTAGCTTAATGTGAGAATATTACAAACGTCTGACAAAAGTGAAAAATGTAAATTTCCAATTTCAACCAAACATGCTAGAAATGCTCAAATTGCGCATATAAGCCTACTGTAAGAATTTTACAAACGTCTGACAAAACTGAAAAATGTAAATTTCCAATTTCAACCAAACATGCTAGAAATGCTCCAATTGAGCTAATTAGCTTATTGAGAGAATATTGCAATTGTCTGACAAAAGTGAAAAATGTAAATTTCCAATTTCAACCAAACATGCTAGAAATGCTCCAATTGAGCTAATTAAGTTATTGTGAGAATATTACAAACGTCTGACAAAACTGAAAAATGTGAGTTTCCAATTTCAACCAAACATGCTAGAAATGCTCGAATTGCGAAATAAGCCTACTGTAAGAATTTTACAAACTTTTGACAAAACTGAAAAATGTAAATTTTCCATTTCAACCAAACATGCTAGAAATGCTCCAAATGAGCTAAATAGCTTATTGTGAGAATATTGCAATTGTCTGACAAAAGTGAAAAATGTAAATTTCCAATTTCAACCAAACATGCTAGAAATGCTCCAATTGAGCTAATTAGCTTATTGTGAGAATATTGCAATTATCTGACAAAAGTGAAAATTGTAAATTTCCAATTTCAACCAAACATGCTAGAAATGCTCCAATTGAGCTAATTAGCTTATTGTGAGAATATTACAAAGGTCTGACAAAACTGAAAAATGTAAATTTCCAATTTCAACCAAACATGCTAGAAATGCTCCAATTGAGCTAATTAGCTTATTGAGAGAATATTACAAACGTCTGACAAAACTGAAAAATGTAAATTTCCAATTTCAACCAAACATGCTAGAAATGCTCCAATTGAGCTAATTAGCTTATTGTGAGAATATTGCAATTGACTGACAAAAGTGAAAAATGTAAAATTCCAATTTCAACCAAACATGCTAGAAATGCTCCAATTGAACTAATTAGCTTATTGTGAGAATATTACAAACGTCTGAGCAAACTGAAAAATGTAAATTTCCAATTTCAACCAAACATGCTAGAAATGCTCCAATTGAGCTAATTAGCTTATTGTGAGAATATTACAAACGTCTGACAAAACTGAAAAATGTAAATTTCCAATTTCAACCAAACATGCTAGAAATGCTCCAATTGAGCTAATTAGCTTATTGTGAGAATATTGCAATTGACTGACAAAAGTGAAAAATGTAAAATTCCAATTTCAACCAAACATGCTAGAAATGCTCCAATTGAACTAATTAGCTTATTGTGAAAATATTACAAACGTCTGAGCAAACTGAAAAATGTAAATTTCCAATTTCAACCAAACATGCTAGAAATGCTCCAATTGAGCTAATTAGCTTATTGTGAGAATATTGCAATTGACTGACAAAAGTGAAAAATTTAAAATTCCAATTTCAACCAAACATGCTAGAAATGCTCCAATTGAGCTAATTAGCTTATTGTGAGAATATTACAAACGTCTGACAAAACTGAAAAATGTAAATTTCCAATTTCAACCAAACATGCTAGAAATGCTCCAATTGAGCTAATTAGCTTATTGTGAGAATATTGCAATTGTCTGACAAAAGTGAAAAATGTAAATTTCCAATTTCAACCAAACATGCTAGAAATGCTCCAATTGTGCTAATTAGCTTATTGTGAGAATATTACAAACGTCTGACAAAACTGAAAAATGTAAATTTCCAATTTCAACCAAACATGCTAGAAATGCTCCAATTGAGCTAATTAGCTTATTGTGAGAATATTACAAACGTCTGACAAAAGTAAAAAATGTAAATTTCTGATTTCAACCAAACATGCTAGAAATGCTCGAATTGAGCTAATTAGCTTATTGTGAGAATATTACAAACGTCTGACAAAACTGAAAAATAGAATTTTCCAATTTCAACCAAACATGCTAGAAAGGCTCCAATTGAGCTAATTAGCTTATTGTGAGAATATTGCAATTGTCTGACAAAAGTGAAAAATGTAAATTTCCAATTTCAACCAAACATGCTAGAAATGTTCCAATTGAGCTAATTAGCTTATTGTGAGAATATTGCAATTGACTGACAAAAGTGAAAAATGTAAAATTCCAATTTCAACCAAACATGCTAGAAATGCTCCAATTGAGCTAATTAGCTTATTGTGAGAATATTACAAACGTCTGACAAAAGTAAAAAATGTAAATTTCTGATTTCAACCAAACATGCTAGAAATGCTCCAATTGAGCTAATTAGCTTATTGTGAGAATATTACAAACGTCTGACAAAACTGAAAAATGTAAATTTCCAATTTCAACCAAACATGCTAGAAATGCTCCAATTGAGCTAATTAGCTTATTGTGAGAATATTGCAATTGTCTGACAAAAGTGAAAAATGTAAATTTCCAATTTCAACCAAACATGCTAGAAATGCTCCAATTGTGCTAATTAGCTTATTGTGAGAATATTACAAACGTCTGACAAAACTGAAAAATGTAAATTTCCAATTTCAACCAAACATGCTAGAAATGCTCCAATTGAGCTAATTAGCTTATTGTGAGAATATTACAAACGTCTGACAAAAGTAAAAAATGTAAATTTCTGATTTCAACCAAACATGCTAGAAATGCTCGAATTGAGCTAATTAGCTTATTGTGAGAATATTACAAACGTCTGACAAAACTGAAAAATAGAATTTTCCAATTTCAACCAAACATGCTAGAAAGGCTCCAATTGAGCTAATTAGCTTATTGTGAGAATATTGCAATTGTCTGACAAAAGTGAAAAATGTAAATTTCCAATTTCAACCAAACATGCTAGAAATGTTCCAATTGAGCTAATTAGCTTATTGTGAGAATATTGCAATTGTCTGACAAAAGTGAAAAATGTAAATTTCCAATTTCAACCAAACATGCTAGAAATGCTCCAATTGAGCTAATTAGCTTATTGTGAGAATATTACAAACGTCTGACAAAAGTGAAAACTTTAAAATTCCAATTTCAACCAAACATGCTAGAAATGCTCCAATTGAGCTAATTAGCTTATTGTGAGAATATTGCAATTGACTGACAAAAGTGAAAAATGTAAAATTCCAATTTCAACCAAACATGCTAGAAATGCTCCAATTGAACTAATTAGCTTATTGTGAGAATATTACAAACGTCTGACAACACTGAAAAATGTAAATTTTCAATTTCAACCAAACATGCTAGAAATGCTCCAATCGAGCTAATTAGCTTATTGTGAGAATATTACAAACGTCTGACAACACTGAAAAATGTAAATTTCCAATTTCAACCAAACATGCTAGAAATGCTCCAATTGAGCTAATTAGCTTATTGTGAGAATATTACAAACGTCTGACAAAACTGAAAAATGTAAATTTCCAATTTCAACCAAACATTTTAGAAATGCTCCAATTGAGCTAATTAGCTTATTGTGAGAATATTACAAACGGCTGACAAAACTGAAAAATGTAAATTTCCAATTTCAACCAAACATGCTAGAAATGCTCCAATTGAGCTAATTAGCTTATTGTGAGAATATTGCAATTGTCTTACAAAACTGAAAAATGTAATTTCCAATTTCAACCAAACATGCTAGAAATGCTCCAATTGAGCTAATTAGCTTATTGTTAGAATATTACAAACGTCTGACAAAACTGAAAAATGTAAATTTCCAACTTCAACCAAACATGCTAGAAATGCTCCAATTGAGCTAATTAGCTTATTGTGAGAATATTACAAACGTCTGACAAAACTGAAAAATGTAAATTTCCAATTTCAACCAAACATGCTAGAAATGCTCCAATTGAGCTAATTAGCTTATTGTGAGAATATTACAAACGTCTGACAAAACTGAAAATGTAAATTTCCAATTTCAACCAAACATGCTAGAAATGCTCCAATTGAGCTAATTAGCTTATTGTGAGAATATTGCAATTGTATGACAAAAGCGAAAAATGTAAATTTCCAATTTCAACCAAACATGCTAGAAATGCTCCAATTGAGCTAATTAGCTTATTGTGAGAATATTACAAACGTCTGACAAAAGTGAAAAATGTAAATTTCCAATTTCAACCAAACATGCTAGAAATGCTCCAATTGAGCTAATTAGCTTATTGTGAGAATATTACAAGCGTCTGACAAAAGTGAAAAATGTAAATTTCCAATTTCAACCAAACATGCTAGAAATGCTCCAATTGAGCTAATTAGCTTATTGTGAGAATATTGCAATTGTCTGACAAAAGCGAAAAATGTAAATTTCCAATTTCAACCAAACATGCTAGAAATGCTCCAATTGAGCTAATTAGCTTATTGTGAGAATATTACAAACGTCTGACAAAAGTAAAAAATGTAAATTTCTGATTTCAACCAAACATGCTAGAAATGCTCGAATTGAGCTAATTAGCTTATTGTGAGAATATTACAAACGTCTGACAAAACTGAAAAATGTAAATTTCCAATTTCAACCAAACATGCTAGAAAGGCTCCAATTGAGCTAATTAGCTTATTGTGAGAATATTGCAATTGTCTGACAAAAGTGAAAAATGTAAATTTCCAATTTCAACCAAACATGCTAGAAATGTTCCAATTGAGCTAATTAGCTTATTGTGAGAATATTGCAATTGTCTGACAAAAGTGAAAAATGTAAATTTCCAATTTCAACCAAACATGCTAGAAATGCTCCAATTGAGCTAATTAGCTTATTGTGAGAATATTACAAACGTCTGACAAAAGTGAAAACTTTAAAATTCCAATTTCAATCAAACATGCTAGAAATGCTCCAATTGCGCAAATAAGCCTACTGTAAGAATTTTACAAACGTCTGACAAAACTGAAAATTTAAATTTTCAATTTCAACCAAACATGCTAGAAATGCTCCAATTGAGCTAATTAGCTTATTGTGAGAATATTGCAATTGTTTGACAAAAGTGAAAAATGTAAATTTCCAATTTCAACCAAACATGCTAGAAATGCTCCAATTGAGCTAATTAGCTTATTGTGAGAATATTACAAACCTCTGACAAAACTGAAAAATGTAAATTTTCAACTTGAACTAAACATGCTAGAAATGCTCCAATTGAGCTAATTAGCTTATCGTGAGAATATTACAAACGTCCGACAAAAGTGAAAAATGTAAATTTCCAATTTCAACCAAACATGCTAGAAATGCTCAAATTGAGCTAATTAGCTTATTGTGAGAATATTACAAACGTCTGACAAAACTGAAAAATGTAAATTTCCAACTTCAACCAAACATGCTAGAAATGCTCCAATTGAGCTAATTAGCTTATTGTGAGAATATTACAAACGTCTGACAAAACTGAAAAATGTAAATTTCCAACTTCAACCAAACATGCTAGAAATGCTCCAATTGAGCTAATTAGCTTATTGTGAGAATATTGCAATTGACTGACAAAAGTGAAAAATGTAAAATTCCAATTTCAACCAAACATGCTAGAAATGCTCCAATTGAACTAATTAGCTTATTGTGAAAATATTACAAACGTCTGAGCAAACTGAAAAATGTAAATTTCCAATTTCAACCAAACATGCTAGAAATGCTCCAATTGAGCTAATTAGCTTATTGTGAGAATATTGCAATTGACTGACAAAAGTGAAAAATTTAAAATTCCAATTTCAACCAAACATGCTAGAAATGCTCCAATTGAGCTAATTAGCTTATTGTGAGAATATTACAAACGTCTGACAAAACTGAAAAATGTAAATTTCCAATTTCAACCAAACATGCTAGAAATGCTCCAATTGAGCTAATTAGCTTATTGTGAGAATATTGCAATTGTCTGACAAAAGTGAAAAATGTAAATTTCCAATTTCAACCAAACATGCTAGAAATGCTCCAATTGTGCTAATTAGCTTATTGTGAGAATATTACAAACGTCTGACAAAACTGAAAAATGTAAATTTCCAATTTCAACCAAACATGCTAGAAATGCTCCAATTGAGCTAATTAGCTTATTGTGAGAATATTACAAACGTCTGACAAAAGTAAAAAATGTAAATTTCTGATTTCAACCAAACATGCTAGAAATGCTCGAATTGAGCTAATTAGCTTATTGTGAGAATATTACAAACGTCTGACAAAACTGAAAAATAGAATTTTCCAATTTCAACCAAACATGCTAGAAAGGCTCCAATTGAGCTAATTAGCTTATTGTGAGAATATTGCAATTGTCTGACAAAAGTGAAAAATGTAAATTTCCAATTTCAACCAAACATGCTAGAAATGTTCCAATTGAGCTAATTAGCTTATTGTGAGAATATTGCAATTGACTGACAAAAGTGAAAAATGTAAAATTCCAATTTCAACCAAACATGCTAGAAATGCTCCAATTGAGCTAATTAGCTTATTGTGAGAATATTACAAACGTCTGACAAAAGTAAAAAATGTAAATTTCTGATTTCAACCAAACATGCTAGAAATGCTCCAATTGAGCTAATTAGCTTATTGTGAGAATATTACAAACGTCTGACAAAACTGAAAAATGTAAATTTCCAATTTCAACCAAACATGCTAGAAATGCTCCAATTGAGCTAATTAGCTTATTGTGAGAATATTGCAATTGTCTGACAAAAGTGAAAAATGTAAATTTCCAATTTCAACCAAACATGCTAGAAATGCTCCAATTGTGCTAATTAGCTTATTGTGAGAATATTACAAACGTCTGACAAAACTGAAAAATGTAAATTTCCAATTTCAACCAAACATGCTAGAAATGCTCCAATTGAGCTAATTAGCTTATTGTGAGAATATTACAAACGTCTGACAAAAGTAAAAAATGTAAATTTCTGATTTCAACCAAACATGCTAGAAATGCTCGAATTGAGCTAATTAGCTTATTGTGAGAATATTACAAACGTCTGACAAAACTGAAAAATAGAATTTTCCAATTTCAACCAAACATGCTAGAAAGGCTCCAATTGAGCTAATTAGCTTATTGTGAGAATATTGCAATTGTCTGACAAAAGTGAAAAATGTAAATTTCCAATTTCAACCAAACATGCTAGAAATGTTCCAATTGAGCTAATTAGCTTATTGTGAGAATATTGCAATTGTCTGACAAAAGTGAAAAATGTAAATTTCCAATTTCAACCAAACATGCTAGAAATGCTCCAATTGAGCTAATTAGCTTATTGTGAGAATATTACAAACGTCTGACAAAAGTGAAAACTTTAAAATTCCAATTTCAACCAAACATGCTAGAAATGCTCCAATTGAGCTAATTAGCTTATTGTGAGAATATTGCAATTGACTGACAAAAGTGAAAAATGTAAAATTCCAATTTCAACCAAACATGCTAGAAATGCTCCAATTGAACTAATTAGCTTATTGTGAGAATATTACAAACGTCTGACAACACTGAAAAATGTAAATTTTCAATTTCAACCAAACATGCTAGAAATGCTCCAATCGAGCTAATTAGCTTATTGTGAGAATATTACAAACGTCTGACAACACTGAAAAATGTAAATTTCCAATTTCAACCAAACATGCTAGAAATGCTCCAATTGAGCTAATTAGCTTATTGTGAGAATATTACAAACGTCTGACAAAACTGAAAAATGTAAATTTCCAATTTCAACCAAACATTTTAGAAATGCTCCAATTGAGCTAATTAGCTTATTGTGAGAATATTACAAACGGCTGACAAAACTGAAAAATGTAAATTTCCAATTTCAACCAAACATGCTAGAAATGCTCCAATTGAGCTAATTAGCTTATTGTGAGAATATTGCAATTGTCTTACAAAACTGAAAAATGTAATTTCCAATTTCAACCAAACATGCTAGAAATGCTCCAATTGAGCTAATTAGCTTATTGTTAGAATATTACAAACGTCTGACAAAACTGAAAAATGTAAATTTCCAACTTCAACCAAACATGCTAGAAATGCTCCAATTGAGCTAATTAGCTTATTGTGAGAATATTACAAACGTCTGACAAAACTGAAAAATGTAAATTTCCAATTTCAACCAAACATGCTAGAAATGCTCCAATTGAGCTAATTAGCTTATTGTGAGAATATTACAAACGTCTGACAAAACTGAAAATGTAAATTTCCAATTTCAACCAAACATGCTAGAAATGCTCCAATTGAGCTAATTAGCTTATTGTGAGAATATTGCAATTGTATGACAAAAGCGAAAAATGTAAATTTCCAATTTCAACCAAACATGCTAGAAATGCTCCAATTGAGCTAATTAGCTTATTGTGAGAATATTACAAACGTCTGACAAAAGTGAAAAATGTAAATTTCCAATTTCAACCAAACATGCTAGAAATGCTCCAATTGAGCTAATTAGCTTATTGTGAGAATATTACAAGCGTCTGACAAAAGTGAAAAATGTAAATTTCCAATTTCAACCAAACATGCTAGAAATGCTCCAATTGAGCTAATTAGCTTATTGTGAGAATATTGCAATTGTCTGACAAAAGCGAAAAATGTAAATTTCCAATTTCAACCAAACATGCTAGAAATGCTCCAATTGAGCTAATTAGCTTATTGTGAGAATATTACAAACGTCTGACAAAAGTAAAAAATGTAAATTTCTGATTTCAACCAAACATGCTAGAAATGCTCGAATTGAGCTAATTAGCTTATTGTGAGAATATTACAAACGTCTGACAAAACTGAAAAATGTAAATTTCCAATTTCAACCAAACATGCTAGAAAGGCTCCAATTGAGCTAATTAGCTTATTGTGAGAATATTGCAATTGTCTGACAAAAGTGAAAAATGTAAATTTCCAATTTCAACCAAACATGCTAGAAATGTTCCAATTGAGCTAATTAGCTTATTGTGAGAATATTGCAATTGTCTGACAAAAGTGAAAAATGTAAATTTCCAATTTCAACCAAACATGCTAGAAATGCTCCAATTGAGCTAATTAGCTTATTGTGAGAATATTACAAACGTCTGACAAAAGTGAAAACTTTAAAATTCCAATTTCAATCAAACATGCTAGAAATGCTCCAATTGCGCAAATAAGCCTACTGTAAGAATTTTACAAACGTCTGACAAAACTGAAAATTTAAATTTTCAATTTCAACCAAACATGCTAGAAATGCTCCAATTGAGCTAATTAGCTTATTGTGAGAATATTGCAATTGTTTGACAAAAGTGAAAAATGTAAATTTCCAATTTCAACCAAACATGCTAGAAATGCTCCAATTGAGCTAATTAGCTTATTGTGAGAATATTACAAACCTCTGACAAAACTGAAAAATGTAAATTTTCAACTTGAACTAAACATGCTAGAAATGCTCCAATTGAGCTAATTAGCTTATCGTGAGAATATTACAAACGTCCGACAAAAGTGAAAAATGTAAATTTCCAATTTCAACCAAACATGCTAGAAATGCTCAAATTGAGCTAATTAGCTTATTGTGAGAATATTACAAACGTCTGACAAAAGTAAAAAATGTAAATTTCTGATTTCAACCAAACATGCTAGAAATGCTCCAATTGAGCTAATTAGCTTATTGTGAGAATATTACAAACGTCTGACAAAACTGAAAAATGTAAATTTCCAATTTCAACCAAACATGCTAGAAATGCTCCAATTGAGCTAATTAGCTTATTGTGAGAATATTACAAACGTCTGACAAAATTGAAAAATTTATAATTCCAATTTCAATCAAACATGCTAGAAATGCTCCAATTGCGCAAATAAGCCTACTGTAAGAATTTTACAAACGTCTGACAAAACTGAAAATTTAAATTTTCAATTTCAACCAAACATGCTAGAAATGCTCCAATTGAGCTAATTAGCTTATTGTGAGAATATTGCAATTGTTTGACAAAAGTGAAAAATGTAAATTTCCAATTTCAACCAAACATGCTAGAAATGCTCCAATTGAGCTAATTAGCTTATTGTGAGAATATTACAAACGTCTGACAAAACTGAAAAATGTAAATTTCCAATTTCAACCAAACATGCTAGAAATGCTCCAATTGAGCTAATTAGCTTATTGTGAGAATATTGCAATTGTATGACAAAAGCGAAAAATGTAAATTTCCAATTTCAACCAAACATGCTAGAAATGCTCCAATTGAGCTAATTAGCTTATTGTGAGAATATTACAAACGTCTGACAAAAGTGAAAAATGTAATTTTCCAATTTCAACCAAACATGCTAGAAATGCTCCAATTGAGCTAATTAGCTTATTGTGAGAATATTACAAACGTCTGACAAAACTGAAAAATGTAAATTGCCAATTTCAACCAAACATGCTAGAAATGCTCCAATTGAGCTAATTAGCTTATTGTGAGAATATTGCAATTGTCTGACAAAACTGAAAAATAGAAATTTCCAATTTCAACCAAACATGCTAGAAAGGCTCCAATTGAGCTAATTAGCTTATTGTGAGAATATTGCAATTGTCTGACAAAAGTGCAAAATGTAAATTTCCTTTTTCAACCAAACATGCTAGAAATGCTCCAATTGAGCTAATTAGCTTATTGTGAGAATATTACAAACGTCTGACAAAAGTGAAAAATTTAAAATTCAAATTTCAATCAAACATGCTAGAAATGCTCCAATTGCGCAAATAAGCCTACTGTAAGAATTTTACAAACGTCTGACAAAACTGAAAATTTAAATTTTCAATTTCAACAAAACATGCTAGAAATGCTCCAATTGAGCTAATTAGCTTATTGTGAGAATATTGCAATTGTTTGACAAAAGTGAAAAATGTAAATTTCCAATTTCAACCAAACATGCTAGAAATGCTCCAATTGAGCTAATTAGCTTATTGTGAGAATATTACAAACGTCTGACAAAACTGAAAAATGTAAATTTCCAATTTCAACCAAACATGCTAGAAATGCTCCAATTGAGCTAATTAGCTTATTGTGAGAATATTGCAATTGTCTGACAAAAGCGAAAAATGTAAATTTCCAATTTCAACCAAACATGCTAGAAATGCTCCAATTGAGCTAATTAGCTTAATGTGAGAATATTACAAACGTCTGACAAAAGTGAAAAATGTAAATTTCCAATTTCAACCAAACATGCTAGAAATGCTCAAATTGCGCATATAAGCCTACTGTAAGAATTTTACAAACGTCTGACAAAACTGAAAAATGTAAATTTCCAATTTCAACCAAACATGCTAGAAATGCTCCAATTGAGCTAATTAGCTTATTGAGAGAATATTGCAATTGTCTGACAAAAGTGAAAAATGTAAATTTCCAATTTCAACCAAACATGCTAGAAATGCTCCAATTGAGCTAATTTAGTTATTGTGAGAATATTACAAACGTCTGACAAAACTGAAAAATGTGAGTTTCCAATTTCAACCAAACATGCTAGAAATGCTCGAATTGCGAAATAAGCCTACTGTAAGAATTTTACAAACTTTTGACAAAACTGAAAAATGTAAATTTTCCATTTCAACCAAACATGCTAGAAATGCTCCAAATGAGCTAAATAGCTTATTGTGAGAATATTGCAATTGTCTGACAAAAGTGAAAAATGTAAATTTCCAATTTCAACCAAACATGCTAGAAATGCTCCAATTGAGCTAATTAGCTTATTGTGAGAATATTGCAATTGTCTGACAAAAGTGAAAATTGTAAATTTCCAATTTCAACCAAACATGCTAGAAATGCTCCAATTGAGCTAATTAGCTTATTGTGAGAATATTACAAAGGTCTGACAAAACTGAAAAATGTAAATTTCCAATTTCAACCAAACATGCTAGAAATGCTCCAATTGAGCTAATTAGCTTATTGAGAGAATATTACAAACGTCTGACAAAACTGAAAAATGTAAATTTCCAATTTCAACCAAACATGCTAGAAATGCTCCAATTGAGCTAATTAGCTTATTGTGAGAATATTGCAATTGACTGACAAAAGTGAAAAATGTAAAATTCCAATTTCAACCAAACATGCTAGAAATGCTCCAATTGAACTAATTAGCTTATTGTGAGAATATTACAAACGTCTGAGCAAACTGAAAAATGTAAATTTCCAATTTCAACCAAACATGCTAGAAATGCTCCAATTGAGCTAATTAGCTTATTGTGAGAATATTACAAACGTCTGACAAAACTGAAAAATGTAAATTTCCAATTTCAACCAAACATGCTAGAAATGCTCCAATTGAGCTAATTAGCTTATTGTGAGAATATTGCAATTGACTGACAAAAGTGAAAAATGTAAAATTCCAATTTCAACCAAACATGCTAGAAATGCTCCAATTGAACTAATTAGCTTATTGTGAAAATATTACAAACGTCTGAGCAAACTGAAAAATGTAAATTTCCAATTTCAACCAAACATGCTAGAAATGCTCCAATTGAGCTAATTAGCTTATTGTGAGAATATTGCAATTGACTGACAAAAGTGAAAAATGTAAAATTCTAATTTCAACCAAACATGCTAGAAATGCTCCAATTGAGCTAATTAGCTTATTGTGAGAATATTACAAACGTCTGACAAAAGTAAAAAATGTAAATTTCTGATTTCAACCAAACATGCTAGAAATGCTCCAATTGAGCTAATTAGCTTATTGTGAGAATATTACAAACGTCTGACAAAACTGAAAAATGTAAATTTTCAATTTCAACCAAACATGCTAGAAATGCTCCAATTGAGCTAATTAGCTTATTGTGAGAATATTGCAATTGTCTGACAAAAGTGAAAAATGTAAATTTCCAATTTCAACCAAACATGCTAGAAATGCTCCAATTGTGCTACTTAGCTTATTGTGAGAATATTACAAACGTCTGACAAAACTGAAAAATGTAAATTTCCAATTTCAACCAAACATGCTAGAAATGCTCCAATTGAGCTAATTAGCTTATTGTGAGAATATTACAAACGTCTGACATAAGTAAAAAATGTAAATTTCTGATTTCAACAAAACATGCTAGAAATGCTCGAATTGAGCTAATTAGCTTATTGTGAGAATATTACAAACGTCTGACAAAACTGAAAAATAGAAACTTCCAATTTCAACCAAACATGCTAGAAAGGCTCCAATTGAGCTAATTAGCTTATTGTGAGAATATTGCAATTGTCTGACAAAAGTGAAAAATGTAAATTTCCAATTTCAACCAAACATGCTAGAAATGTTCCAATTGAGCTAATTAGCTTATTGTGAGAATATTGCAATTGTCTGACAAAAGTGAAAAATGTAAATTTCCAATTTCAACCAAACATGCTAGAAATGCTCCAATTGAGCTAATTAGCTTATTGTGAGAATATTGCAATTGTCTGACAAAAGTGAAAAATGTAAATTTCCAATTTCAATCAAACATGCTAGAAATGCTCCAATTGCGCAAATAAGCCTACTGTAAGAATTTTACAAACGTCTGACAAAACTGAAAATTTAAATTTTCAATTTCAACCAAACATGCTAGAAATGCTCCAATTGAGCTAATTAGCTTATTGTGAGAATATTGCAATTGTTTGACAAAAGTGAAAAATGTAAATTTCCAATTTCAACCAAACATGCTAGAAATGCTCCAATTGAGCTAATTAGCTTATTGTGAGAATATTACAAACCTCTGACAAAACTGAAAAATGTAAATTTTCAACTTGAACTAAACATGCTAGAAATGCTCCAATTGAGCTAATTAGCTTATCGTGAGAATATTACAAACGTCCGACAAAAGTGAAAAATGTAAATTTCCAATTTCAACCAAACATGCTAGAAATGCTCAAATTGAGCTAATTAGCTTATTGTGAGAATATTACAAACGTCTGACAAAAGTAAAAAATCTAAATTTCTGATTTCAACCAAACATGCTAGAAATGCTCCAATTGAGCTAATTAGCTTATTGTGAGAATATTACAAACGTCTGACAAAACTGAAAAATGTAAATTTCCAATTTCAACCAAACATGCTAGAAATGCTCCAATTGAGCTAATTAGCTTATTGTGAGAATATTGCAATTGTCTGACAAAAGTGAAAAATGTAAATTTCCAATTTCAACCAAACATGCTAGAAATGCTCCAATTGTGCTAATTAGCTTATTGTGAGAATATTACAAACGTCTGACAAAACTGAAAAATGTAAATTTCCAATTTCAACCAAACATGCTAGAAATGCTCCAATTGAGCTAATTAGCTTATTGTGAGAATATTACAAACGTCTGACATAAGTAAAAAATGTAAATTTCTGATTTCAACAAAACATGCTAGAAATGCTCGAATTGAGCTAATTAGCTTATTGTGAGAATATTACAAACGTCTGACAAAACTGAAAAATAGAAACTTCCAATTTCAACCAAACATGCTAGAAAGGCTCCAATTGAGCTAATTAGCTTATTGTGAGAATATTGCAATTGTCTGACAAAAGTGAAAAATGTAAATTTCCAATTTCAACCAAACATGCTAGAAATGTTCCAATTGAGCTAATTAGCTTATTGTGAGAATATTGCAATTGTCTGACAAAAGTGAAAAATGTAAATTTCCAATTTCAACCAAACATGCTAGAAATGCTCCAATTGAGCTAATTAGCTTATTGTGAGAATATTGCAATTGTCTGACAAAAGTGAAAAATGTAAATTTCCAATTTCAATCAAACATGCTAGAAATGCTCCAATTGCGCAAATAAGCCTACTGTAAGAATTTTACAAACGTCTGACAAAACTGAAAATTTAAATTTTCAATTTCAACCAAACATGCTAGAAATGCTCCAATTGAGCTAATTAGCTTATTGTGAGAATATTGCAATTGTTTGACAAAAGTGAAAAATGTAAATTTCCAATTTCAACCAAACATGCTAGAAATGCTCCAATTGAGCTAATTAGCTTATTGTGAGAATATTACAAACCTCTGACAAAACTGAAAAATGTAAATTTTCAACTTGAACTAAACATGCTAGAAATGCTTCAATTGAGCTAATTAGCTTATCGTGAGAATATTACAAACGTCCGACAAAAGTGAAAAATGTAAATTTCCAATTTCAACCAAACATGCTAGAAATGCTCAAATTGAGCTAATTAGCTTATTGTGAGAATATTACAAACGTCTGACAAAAGTAAAAAATGTAAATTTCCAATTTCAACCAAACATGCTAGAAATGCTCCAATTGAGCTAATTAGCTTATTGTGAGAATATTGCAATTGTCTGACAAAAGTGAAAAATGTAAATTTCCAATTTCAACCAAACATGCTAGAAATGCTCCAATTGTGCTAATTAGCTTATTGTGAGAATATTACAAACGTCTGACAAAACTGAAAAATGTAAATTTCCAATTTCAACCAAACATGCTAGAAATGCTCCAATTAAGCTAATTAGCTTATTGTGAGAATATTACAAACGTCTGACAAAAGTGAAAAATTTATAATTCCAATTTCAATCAAACATGCTAGAAATGCTCCAATTGCGCAAATAAGCCTACTGTAAGAATTTTACAAACGTCTGACAAAACTGAAAATTTAAACTTTCAATTTCAACCAAACATGCTAGAAATGCTCCAATTGAGCTAATTAGCTTATTGTGAGAATATTGCAATTGTTTGACAAAAGTGAAAAATGTAAATTTCCAATTTCAACCAAACATGCTAGAAATGCTCCAATTGAGCTAATTAGCTTATTGTGAGAATATTACAAACGTCTGACAAAACTGAAAAATGTAAATTTCCAATTTCAACCAAACATGCTAGAAATGCTCCAATTGAGCTAATTAGCTTATTGTGAGAATATTGCAATTGTATGACAAAAGCGAAAAATGTAAATTTCCAATTTCAACCAAACATGCTAGAAATGCTCCAATTGAGCTAATTAGCTTATTGTGAGAATATTACAAACGTCTGACAAAAGTGAAAAATGTAATTTTCCAATTTCAACCAAACATGCTAGAAATGCTCCAATTGAGCTAATTAGCTTATTGTGAGAATATTACAAACGTCTGACAAAACTGAAAAATGTAAATTGCCAATTTCAACCAAACATGCTAGAAATGCTCCAATTGAGCTAAATAGCTTATTGTGAGAATATTGCAATTGTCTGACAAAACTGAAAAATAGAAATTTCCAATTTCAACCAAACATGCTAGAAAGGCTCCAATTGAGCTAATTAGCTTATTGTGAGAATATTGCAATTGTCTGACAAAAGTGAAAAATGTAAATTTCCTTTTTCAACCAAACATGCTAGAAATGCTCCAATTGAGCTAATTAGCTTATTGTGAGAATATTACAAACGTCTGACAAAAGTGAAAAATTTAAAATTCAAATTTCAATCAAACATGCTAGAAATGTAGCATGTTTGGTTGAAATTGGAAATTTACATTTTTCACTTTTGTCAGACGTTTGTAAAATTCTTACAGTAGGCTTATTTGCGCAATTTGAGCAATTCTAGCATGTTTGGTTGAAATTGGAAATTTACATTTTTCACTTTTGTCAGACGTTTGTAATATTCTCACAATAAGCTAATTAGCTTAATTGGAGCATTTCTAGCATGTTTGGTTGAAATTGGAGATTTACATTTTTCAGTTTTGTCAGACGTTTGTAAAATTCTTACAGTAGGCTTATTTGCGCAATTTGAGCAATTCTAGCATGTTTGGTTGAAATTGGAAATTTACATTTTTCACTTTTGTCAGACGTTTGTAATATTCTCACAATAAGCTAATTAGCTTAATTGGAGCATTTCTAGCATGTTTGGTTGAAATTGGAAATTTACATTTTTCACTTTTCCCAGACAATTGTAATATTCTCACAATAAGCTAATTAGCTCAATTGGAGCATTTCTAGCATGTTTGGTTGAAATTGGAAATTTACATTTTTCAGTTTTGTCAGACGTTTGTAATATTCTCACAATAAGCTAATTAGCTCAATTGGAGCATTTCTAGCATGTTTGGTTGAAATTGGAAATTTACATTTTTCAGTGTTGTCAGACGTTTGTAATATTCTCACAATAAGCTAATTAGCTCAATTGGAGCATTTCTAGCATGTTTGGTTGAAATTGGAAATTTACATTTTTCACTTTTGTCAGACAATTGCAATATTCTCACAATAAGCTAATTAGCTCAATTGGAGCATTTCTAGCATGTTTGGTTGAAATTGGAAATTTACATTTTTCACTTTTGTCAGACAATTGCAATATTCTCACAATAAGCTAATTAGCTCAATTGGAGCATTTCTAGCATGTTTGGTTGAAATTGGAAATTTACATTTTTCACTTTTGTCAGACAATTGCAATATTCTCACAATAAGCTAATTAGCTCAATTGGAGCATTTCTAGCATGTTTGGTTGAATTTGGAAATTTACAATTTTCACTTTTGTTAGACAATTGCAATATTCTCACAATAAGCTAATTAGGTCAATTGGAGCATTTCTAGCATGTTTGGTTGAAATTGGAAATTTACATTTTTCACTTTTGTCAGACAATTGCAATATTCTCACAATAAGCTAATTAGCTCAATTGGAGCATTTCTAGCATGTTTGGTTGAAATTGGAAATTTACATTTTTCAGTGTTGTCAGACGTTTGTAATATTCTCACAATAAGCTAATTAGCTCAATTGGAGCATTTCTAGCATGTTTGGTTGAAATTGGAAATTTACATTTTTCAGTTTTGTCAGACGTTTGTAATATTCTCACAATAAGCTAATTAGCTCAATTGGAGCATTTCTAGCATGTTTGGTTGAAATTGGAAATTTACATTTTTCAGTTTTGTCAGACGTTTGTAATATTCTCACAATAAGCTAATTAGCTCAATTGGAGCATTTCTAGCATGTTTGGTTGAAATTGGAAATTTACATTTTTCACTTTTGTCAGACAATTGCAATATTCTCACAATAAGCTAATTAGCTCAATTGGAGCATTTCTAGCATGTTTGGTTGAAATTGGAAATTTACATTTTTCAGTGTTGTCAGACGTTTGTAATATTCTCACAATAAGCTAATTAGCTCAATTGGAGCATTTCTAGCATGTTTGGTTGAAATTGGAAATTTACAATTTTCAGTGTTGTCAGACGTTTGTAATATTCTCACAATAAGCTAATTAGCTCAATTGGAGCATTTCTAGCATGTTTGGTTGAAATTGGAAATTTACATTTTTCTCTTTTGTCAGACAATTGCAATATTCTCACAATAAGCTAATTAGCTCAATTGGAGCATTTCTAGCATGTTTGGTTGAAATTGGAAATTTACATTTTTCACTTTTGTCAGACAATTGCAATATTCTCACAATAAGCTAATTAGCTCAATTGGAGCATTTCTAGCATGTTTGGTTGAAATTGGAAATTTACATTTTTCAGTTTTGTCAGACGTTTGTAATATTCTCACAATAAGCTAATTAGCTCAATTGGAGCATTTCTAGCATGTTTGGTTGAAATTGGAAATTTACATTTTTCAGTTTTGTCAGACGTTTGTAATATTCTCACAATAAGCTAATTAGCTCAATTGGAGCATTTCTAGCATGTTTGGTTGAAATTGGAAATTTACATTTTTCAGTTTTGTCAGACGTTTGTAATATTATTACAATAAGCTAATTAGCTCAATTAGAGCATTTCTAGCATGTTTGGTTGAAATTGGAAATTTACATTTTTCAGTTTTGTCAGACGTTTGTAATATTCTCACAATAAGCTAATTAGCTTAATTGGAGCATTTCTAGCATGTTTGGTTGAAATTGGAAATTTACATTTTTCACTTTTGTCAGACAATTGCAATATTCTCACAATAAGCTAATTAGCTCAATTGGAGCATTTCTAGCATGTTTGGTTGAAATTGGAAATTTACATTTTTCAGTTTTGTCAGACGTTTGTAATATTATTACAATAAGCTAATTAGCTCAATTAGAGCATTTCTAGCATGTTTGGTTGAAATTGGAAATTTACATTTTTCATGTTTGTCAGACGTTTGTAATATTCTCACAATAAGCTAATTAGCTCAATTGGAGCATTTCTAGCATGTTTGGTTGAAATTGGAAATTTACATTTTTCACTTTTGTCAGACAATTGCAATATTCTCACAATAAGCTAATTAGCTCAATTGGAGCATTTCTAGCATGTTTGGTTGAAATTGGAAATTTACATTTTTCAGTGTTGTCAGACGTTTGTAATATTCTCACAATAAGCTAATTAGCTCAATTGGAGCATTTCTAGCATGTTTGGTTGAAATTGGAAATTTACATTTTTCAGTTTTGTCAGACGTTTGTAATATTCTCACAATAAGCTAATTAGCTCAATTGGAGCATTTCTAGCATGTTTGGTTGAAATTGGAAATTTACATTTTTCAGTTTTGTCAGACGTTTGTAATATTCTCACAATAAGCTAATTAGCTCAATTGGAGCATTTCTAGCATGTTTGGTTGAAATTGGAAATTTACATTTTTCACTTTTGTCAGACAATTGCAATATTCTCACAATAAGCTAATTAGCTCAATTGGAGCATTTCTAGCATGTTTGGTTGAAATTGGAAATTTACATTTTTCAGTGTTGTCAGACGTTTGTAATATTCTCACAATAAGCTAATTAGCTCAATTGGAGCATTTCTAGCATGTTTGGTTGAAATTGGAAATTTACAATTTTCAGTGTTGTCAGACGTTTGTAATATTCTCACAATAAGCTAATTAGCTCAATTGGAGCATTTCTAGCATGTTTGGTTGAAATTGGAAATTTACATTTTTCTCTTTTGTCAGACAATTGCAATATTCTCACAATAAGCTAATTAGCTCAATTGGAGCATTTCTAGCATGTTTGGTTGAAATTGGAAATTTACATTTTTCACTTTTGTCAGACAATTGCAATATTCTCACAATAAGCTAATTAGCTCAATTGGAGCATTTCTAGCATGTTTGGTTGAAATTGGAAATTTACATTTTTCAGTTTTGTCAGACGTTTGTAATATTCTCACAATAAGCTAATTAGCTCAATTGGAGCATTTCTAGCATGTTTGGTTGAAATTGGAAATTTACATTTTTCAGTTTTGTCAGACGTTTGTAATATTCTCACAATAAGCTAATTAGCTCAATTGGAGCATTTCTAGCATGTTTGGTTGAAATTGGAAATTTACATTTTTCAGTTTTGTCAGACGTTTGTAATATTATTACAATAAGCTAATTAGCTCAATTAGAGCATTTCTAGCATGTTTGGTTGAAATTGGAAATTTACATTTTTCAGTTTTGTCAGACGTTTGTAATATTCTCACAATAAGCTAATTAGCTTAATTGGAGCATTTCTAGCATGTTTGGTTGAAATTGGAAATTTACATTTTTCACTTTTGTCAGACAATTGCAATATTCTCACAATAAGCTAATTAGCTCAATTGGAGCATTTCTAGCATGTTTGGTTGAAATTGGAAATTTACATTTTTCAGTTTTGTCAGACGTTTGTAATATTATTACAATAAGCTAATTAGCTCAATTAGAGCATTTCTAGCATGTTTGGTTGAAATTGGAAATTTACATTTTTCATGTTTGTCAGACGTTTGTAATATTCTCACAATAAGCTAATTAGCTCAATTGGAGCATTTCTAGCATGTTTGGTTGAAATTGGAAATTTACATTTTTCACTTTTGTCAGACAATTGCAATATTCTCACAATAAGCTAATTAGCTCAATTGGAGCATTTCTAGCATGTTTGGTTGAAATTGGAAATTTACATTTTTCAGTGTTGTCAGACGTTTGTAATATTCTCACAATAAGCTAATTAGCTCAATTGGAGCATTTCTAGCATGTTTGGTTGAAATTGGAAATTTACATTTTTCAGTTTTGTCAGACGTTTGTAATATTCTCACAATAAGCTAATTAGCTCAATTGGAGCATTTCTAGCATGTTTGGTTGAAATTGGAAATTTACATTTTTCAGTTTTGTCAGACGTTTGTAATATTCTCACAATAAGCTAATTAGCTCAATTGGAGCATTTCTAGCATGTTTGGTTGAAATTGGAAATTTACATTTTTCACTTTTGTCAGACAATTGCAATATTCTCACAATAAGCTAATTAGCTCAATTGGAGCATTTCTAGCATGTTTGGTTGAAATTGGAAATTTACATTTTTCAGTGTTGTCAGACGTTTGTAATATTCTCACAATAAGCTAATTAGCTCAATTGGAGCATTTCTAGCATGTTTGGTTGAAATTGGAAATTTACAATTTTCAGTGTTGTCAGACGTTTGTAATATTCTCACAATAAGCTAATTAGCTCAATTGGAGCATTTCTAGCATGTTTGGTTGAAATTGGAAATTTACATTTTTCTCTTTTGTCAGACAATTGCAATATTCTCACAATAAGCTAATTAGCTCAATTGGAGCATTTCTAGCATGTTTGGTTGAAATTGGAAATTTACATTTTTCACTTTTGTCAGACAATTGCAATATTCTCACAATAAGCTAATTAGCTCAATTGGAGCATTTCTAGCATGTTTGGTTGAAATTGGAAATTTACATTTTTCAGTTTTGTCAGACGTTTGTAATATTCTCACAATAAGCTAATTAGCTCAATTGGAGCATTTCTAGCATGTTTGGTTGAAATTGGAAATTTACATTTTTCAGTTTTGTCAGACGTTTGTAATATTCTCACAATAAGCTAATTAGCTCAATTGGAGCATTTCTAGCATGTTTGGTTGAAATTGGAAATTTACATTTTTCAGTTTTGTCAGACGTTTGTAATATTATTACAATAAGCTAATTAGCTCAATTAGAGCATTTCTAGCATGTTTGGTTGAAATTGGAAATTTACATTTTTCAGTTTTGTCAGACGTTTGTAATATTCTCACAATAAGCTAATTAGCTTAATTGGAGCATTTCTAGCATGTTTGGTTGAAATTGGAAATTTACATTTTTCACTTTTGTCAGACAATTGCAATATTCTCACAATAAGCTAATTAGCTCAATTGGAGCATTTCTAGCATGTTTGGTTGAAATTGGAAATTTACATTTTTCAGTTTTGTCAGACGTTTGTAATATTATTACAATAAGCTAATCAGCTCAATTAGAGCATTTCTAGCATGTTTGGTTGAAATTGGAAATTTACATTTTTCATGTTTGTCAGACGTTTGTAATATTCTCACAATAAGCTAATTAGCTCAATTGGAGCATTTCTAGCATGTTTGGTTGAAATTGGAAATTTACATTTTTCACTTTTGTCAGACAATTGCAATATTCTCACAATAAGCTAATTAGCTCAATTGGAGCATTTCTAGCATGTTTGGTTGAAATTGGAAATTTACATTTTTCACTTTTGTCAGACAATTGCAATATTCTCACAATAAGCTAATTAGCTCAATTGGAGCATTTCTAGCATGTTTGGTTGAAATTGGAAATTTACATTTTTCACTTTTGTCAGACGTTTGTAATATTCTCACAATAAGCTAATTAGCTCAATTGGAGCATTTCTAGCATGTTTGGTTGAAATTGAAAATTTACATTTTTCAGTTTTGTCAGACGTTTGTAAAAGTCTTACAGTAGGCTTATTAGCTCAATTGGAGCATTTCTAGCATGTTTGGTTCAAATTGGAAATTTACATTTTTCACTTTTGTCAGACGTTTGTAATATTCTCACAATAAGCTAATTAGCTCAATTGGAGCATTTCTAGCATGTTTGGTTGAAATTGGAAATTTACATTTTTCAGTTTTGTCAGACGTTTGTAATATTCTCACAATAAGCTAATTAGCTCAATTGGAGCATTTCTAGCATGTTTGGTTGAAAATGGAAATTTACATTTTTCACTTTTGTCAGACAATTGCAATATTCTCACAATAAGCTAATTAGCTCAATTGGAGCATTTCTAGCATGTTTGGTTGAATTTGGAAATTTACAATTTTCACTTTTGTTAGACAATTGCAATATTCTCACAATAAGCTAATTAGGTCAATTGGAGCATTTCTAGCATGTTTGGTTGAAATTGGAAATTTACATTTTTCACTTTTGTCAGACAATTGCAATATTCTCACAATAAGCTAATTAGCTCAATTGGAGCATTTCTAGCATGTTTGGTTGAAATTGGAAATTTACATTTTTCACTTTTGTCAGACAATTGCAATATTCTCACAATAAGCTAATTAGCTCAATTGGAGCATTTCTAGCATGTTTGGTTGAAATTGGAAATTTACATTTTTCACTTTTGTCAGACAATTGCAATATTCTCACAATAAGCTAATTAGCTCAATTGGAGCATTTCTAGCATGTTTGGTTGAAATTAGAAATTTACATTTTTCAGTTTTGTCAGACGTTTGTAATATTCTCACAATAAGCTAATTAGCTCAATTGGAGCATTTCTAGCATGTTTGGTTGAAATTGGAAATTTACATTTTTCACTTTTGTCAGACGTTTGTAATATTCTCACAATAAGCTAATTAGCTCAATTGGAGCATTTCTAGCATGTTTGGTTGAAATTGGAAATTTACATTTTTCAGTTTTGTCAGACGTTTGTAATATTCTCACAATAAGCTAATTAGCTCAATTGGAGCATTTCTAGCATGTTTGGTTGAAATTGGAAATTTACATTTTTCACTTTTGTCAGACAATTGCAATATTCTCACAATAAGCTAATTAGCTCAATTGGAGCATTTCTAGCATGTTTGGTTGAAATTGGAAATTTACATTTTTCAGTGTTATCAGACGTTTGTAATATTCTCACAATAAGCTAATTAGCTCAATTGGAGCATTTCTAGCATGTTTGGTTGAAATTGGAAATTTACATTTTTCAGTTTTGTCAGACGTTTGTAATATTCTCACAATAAGCTAATTAGCTCAATTGGAGCATTTCTAGCATGTTTGGTTGAAATTGGAAATTTACATTTTTCACTTTTGTCAGACGTTTGTAATATTCTCACAATAAGCTAATTAGCTCAATTGGAGCATTTCTAGCATGTTTGGTTGAAACTGGAAATTTACATTTTTCAGTGTTATCAGACGTTTGTAATATTCTCACAATAAGCTAATTAGCTCAATTGGAGCATTTCTAGCATGTTTGGTTGAAATTGGAAATTTACATTTTTCAGTTTTGTCAGACGTTTGTAATATTCTCACAATAAGCTAATTAGCTCAATTGGAGCATTTCTAGCATGTTTGGTTGAAATTGGAAATTTACATTTTTCACTTTTGTCAGACGTTTGTAATATTCTCACAATAAGCTAATTAGCTCAATTGGAGCATTTCTAGCATGTTTGGTTGAAACTGGAAATTTACATTTTTCAGTTTTGTCAGACGTTTGTAATATTCTCACAATAAGCTAATTAGCTCAATTGGAGCATTTCTAGCATGTTTGGTTGAAATTGGAAATTTACATTTTTCACTTTTGTCAGACGTTTGTAATATTCTCACAATAAGCTAATTAGCTCAATTGGAGCATTTCTAGCATGTTTGGTTGAAATTGGAAATTTACATTTTTCACTTTTGTCAGACAATTGCAATATTCTCACAATAAGCTAATTAGCTCAATTGGAGCATTTCTAGCATGTTTGGTTGAAATTGGAAATTTACATTTTTCACTTTTGTCAGACAATTGCAATATTCTCACAATAAGCTAATTAGCTCAATTGGAGCATTTCTAGCATGTTTGGTTGAAATTGGAAATTTACAATTTTCAGTGTTGTCAGACGTTTGTAATATTCTCACAATAAGCTAATTAGCTCAATTGGAGCATTTCTAGCATGTTTGGTTGAAATTGGAAATTTACAATTTTCAGTGTTGTCAGACGTTTGTAATATTCTCACAATAAGCTAATTAGCTCAATTGGAGCATTTCTAGCATGTTTGGTTGAAATTGGAAATTTACATTTTTCTCTTTTGTCAGACAATTGCAATATTCTCACAATAAGCTAATTAGCTCAATTGGAGCATTTCTAGCATGTTTGGTTGAAATTGGAAATTTACATTTTTCACTTTTGTCAGACAATTGCAATATTCTCACAATAAGCTAATTAGCTCAATTGGAGCATTTCTAGCATGTTTGGTTGAAATTGGAAATTTACATTTTTCAGTTTTGTCAGACGTTTGTAATATTCTCACAATAAGCTAATTAGCTCAATTGGAGCATTTCTAGCATGTTTGGTTGAAATTGGAAATTTACATTTTTCAGTTTTGTCAGACGTTTGTAATATTCTCACAATAAGCTAATTAGCTCAATTGGAGCATTTCTAGCATGTTTGGTTGAAATTGGAAATTTACATTTTTCAGTTTTGTCAGACGTTTGTAATATTATTACAATAAGCTAATTAGCTCAATTAGAGCATTTCTAGCATGTTTGGTTGAAATTGGAAATTTACATTTTTCAGTTTTGTCAGACGTTTGTAATATTCTCACAATAAGCTAATTAGCTTAATTGGAGCATTTCTAGCATGTTTGGTTGAAATTGGAAATTTACATTTTTCACTTTTGTCAGACAATTGCAATATTCTCACAATAAGCTAATTAGCTCAATTGGAGCATTTCTAGCATGTTTGGTTGAAATTGGAAATTTACATTTTTCAGTTTTGTCAGACGTTTGTAATATTATTACAATAAGCTAATCAGCTCAATTAGAGCATTTCTAGCATGTTTGGTTGAAATTGGAAATTTACATTTTTCATGTTTGTCAGACGTTTGTAATATTCTCACAATAAGCTAATTAGCTCAATTGGAGCATTTCTAGCATGTTTGGTTGAAATTGGAAATTTACATTTTTCACTTTTGTCAGACAATTGCAATATTCTCACAATAAGCTAATTAGCTCAATTGGAGCATTTCTAGCATGTTTGGTTGAAATTGGAAATTTACATTTTTCACTTTTGTCAGACAATTGCAATATTCTCACAATAAGCTAATTAGCTCAATTGGAGCATTTCTAGCATGTTTGGTTGAAATTGGAAATTTACATTTTTCACTTTTGTCAGACGTTTGTAATATTCTCACAATAAGCTAATTAGCTCAATTGGAGCATTTCTAGCATGTTTGGTTGAAATTGAAAATTTACATTTTTCAGTTTTGTCAGACGTTTGTAATATTCTCACAATAAGCTAATTAGCTCAATTGGAGCATTTCTAGCATGTTTGGTTGAAATTGGAAATTTACATTTTTCACTTTTGTCAGACGTTTGTAAAAGTCTTACAGTAGGCTTATTTGCGCAATTTGAGCAATTCTAGCATGTTTGGTTGAAATTGGAAATTTACATTTTTCACTTTTGTCAGACGTTTGTAATATTCTCACAATAAGCTAATTAGCTTAATTGGAGCATTTCTAGCATGTTTGGTTGAAATTGGAAATTTACATTTTCACTTTTCCCAGACAATTGTAATATTCTCACAATAAGCTAATTAGCTCAATTGGAGCATTTCTAGCATGTTTGGTTCAAATTGGAAATTTACATTTTTCACTTTTGTCAGACGTTTGTAATATTCTCACAATAAGCTAATTAGCTCAATTGGAGCATTTCTAGCATGTTTGGTTGAAATTGGAAATTTACATTTTTCAGTTTTGTCAGACGTTTGTAATATTCTCACAATAAGCTAATTAGCTCAATTGGAGCATTTCTAGCATGTTTGGTTGAAAATGGAAATTTACATTTTTCACTTTTGTCAGACAATTGCAATATTCTCACAATAAGCTAATTAGCTCAATTGGAGCATTTCTAGCATGTTTGGTTGAATTTGGAAATTTACAATTTTCACTTTTGTTAGACAATTGCAATATTCTCACAATAAGCTAATTAGGTCAATTGGAGCATTTCTAGCATGTTTGGTTGAAATTGGAAATTTACATTTTTCACTTTTGTCAGACAATTGCAATATTCTCACAATAAGCTAATTAGCTCAATTGGAGCATTTCTAGCATGTTTGGTTGAAATTGGAAATTTACATTTTTCACTTTTGTCAGACAATTGCAATATTCTCACAATAAGCTAATTAGCTCAATTGGAGCATTTCTAGCATGTTTGGTTGAAATTGGAAATTTACATTTTTCACTTTTGTCAGACAATTGCAATATTCTCACAATAAGCTAATTAGCTCAATTGGAGCATTTCTAGCATGTTTGGTTGAAATTGGAAATTTACATTTTTCAGTTTTGTCAGACGTTTGTAATATTCTCACAATAAGCTAATTAGCTCAATTGGAGCATTTCTAGCATGTTTGGTTGAAATTGGAAATTTACATTTTTCACTTTTGTCAGACGTTTGTAATATTCTCACAATAAGCTAATTAGCTCAATTGGAGCATTTCTAGCATGTTTGGTTGAAATTGGAAATTTACATTTTTCAGTTTTGTCAGACGTTTGTAATATTCTCACAATAAGCTAATTAGCTCAATTGGAGCATTTCTAGCATGTTTGGTTGAAATTGGAAATTTACATTTTTCACTTTTGTCAGACAATTGCAATATTCTCACAATAAGCTAATTAGCTCAATTGGAGCATTTCTAGCATGTTTGGTTGAAATTGGAAATTTACATTTTTCAGTGTTATCAGACGTTTGTAATATTCTCACAATAAGCTAATTAGCTCAATTGGAGCATTTCTAGCATGTTTGGTTGAAATTGGAAATTTACATTTTTCAGTTTTGTCAGACGTTTGTAATATTCTCACAATAAGCTAATTAGCTCAATTGGAGCATTTCTAGCATGTTTGGTTGAAATTGGAAATTTACATTTTTCACTTTTGTCAGACGTTTGTAATATTCTCACAATAAGCTAATTAGCTCAATTGGAGCATTTCTAGCATGTTTGGTTGAAACTGGAAATTTACATTTTTCAGTGTTATCAGACGTTTGTAATATTCTCACAATAAGCTAATTAGCTCAATTGGAGCATTTCTAGCATGTTTGGTTGAAATTGGAAATTTACATTTTTCAGTTTTGTCAGACGTTTGTAATATTCTCACAATAAGCTAATTAGCTCAATTGGAGCATTTCTAGCATGTTTGGTTGAAATTGGAAATTTACATTTTTCACTTTTGTCAGACGTTTGTAATATTCTCACAATAAGCTAATTAGCTCAATTGGAGCATTTCTAGCATGTTTGGTTGAAACTGGAAATTTACATTTTTCAGTTTTGTCAGACGTTTGTAATATTCTCACAATAAGCTAATTAGCTCAATTGGAGCATTTCTAGCATGTTTGGTTGAAATTGGAAATTTACATTTTTCACTTTTGTCAGACGTTTGTAATATTCTCACAATAAGCTAATTAGCTCAATTGGAGCATTTCTAGCATGTTTGGTTGAAATTGGAAATTTACATTTTTCACTTTTGTCAGACAATTGCAATATTCTCACAATAAGCTAATTAGCTCAATTGGAGCATTTCTAGCATGTTTGGTTGAAATTGGAAATTTACATTTTTCACTTTTGTCAGACAATTGCAATATTCTCACAATAAGCTAATTAGCTCAATTGGAGCATTTCTAGCATGTTTGGTTGAAATTGGAAATTTACATTTTTCACTTTTGTCAGACGTTTGTAATCAAACATTTCAACCAAACATGCTTGAAATGCTCCAATTGAGCTAATTAGCTTATTGTGAGAATATTACAAACGTTTGACAAAAGTGAAAAATGTAAATTTCCAATTTCAACCAAACATGCTAGAAATGCTCCAATTGAGCTAATTAGCTTATTGTGAGAATATTGCAATTGTCTGACAAAAGTGAAAAATGTAAATTTCCAATTTCAACCAAACATGCTAGAAATGCTCCAATTGAGCTAATTAGCTTATTGTGAGAATATTGCAATCGTCTGACAAAAGTGAAAAATGTAAATTTTCAATTTCAACCAAACATGCTAGAAATGCTCCAATTGAGCTAATTAGCTTATTGTGAGAATATTGCAATTGTCTGACAAAAGTGAAAAATGTAAATTTCCAATTTCAACCAAACATGCTAGAAATGCTCCAATTGAGCTAATTAGCTTATTGTGAGAATATTACAAACGTCTGACAAAACTGAAAATTGTAAATTTCCAATTTCAACCAAACATGCTAGAAATGCTCCAATTGAGCTACTTAGCTTATTGTGAGAATATTACAAACGTCTGACAAAACTGAAAAATGTAAATTTCCAATTTCAACCAAACATGCTAGAAATGCTTCAATTGTGCTAATTAGCTTATTGAGAGAATATTGCAATTGTCTGACAAAAGTGAAAAATGTAAATTTCCAATTTCAACCAAACATGCTAGAAATGCTCCAATTGAGCTAATTAGCTTATTGTGAGAATATTACAAACGTCTGACAAAACTGAAGAAAATGTAAATTTCCAATTTCAACCAAACATGCTAGAAATGCTCCAATTGAGCTACTTATTTATTGTGAGAATATTACAAACGTCTGACATAACTGAAAAATGTAAATTTCCAATTTCAACCAAACATGCTAGAAATGCTCCAATTGAGCTAATTAGCTTATTGTGAGAATATTGCAATTGTCTGACAAAAGCGAAAAATGTAAATTTCCAATTTCAACCAAACATGCTAGAAAACCTCCAATTGAGCTAATTAGCTTATTGTGAGAATATTACAAACGTCTGACAAAAGTGAAAAATGTAAATTTCCAATTTCAACCAAACATGCTAGAAATGCTCCAAATGAGCTCATTAGCTTATTGAGAGAATATTACAAACGTCTGACAAAAGTGAAAAATGTAAATTTCCAATTTCAACCAAACATGCTAGAAATGCTCCAATTGAGCTAATTAGCTTATTGTGAGAATATTGCAATTGTCTGACAAAAGTGAAAAATGTAAATTTCCAATTTCAACCAAACATGCTAGAAATGTTCCAATTGAGCTAATTAGCTCATTGTGAGAATATTGCAATTGTCTGACAAAAGTGAAAAATGTAAATTTCCAATTTCAACCAAACATGCTAGAAATGCTCCAATTGAGCTAATTAGCTTATTGTGAGAATATTGCAATTGTCTGACAAAAGTGAAAAATGTAAATTTCCAATTTCAACCAAACATGCTAGAAATGCTCCAATTGAGCTAATTAGCTTATTGTGAGAATATTACAAACGTCTGACAAAAGTGAAAAATGTAAATTTCCAATTTCAACCAAACATGCTAGAAATGCTCCAATTGAGCTAATTAGCTTATTGTGAGAATATTACAAACGTCTGACAAAAGTGAAAAATGTAAATTTCCAATTTCAACCAAACATGCTAGAAATGCTCCAATTGAGCTAATTAGCTTATTGTGAGAATATTGCAATTGTCTGACAAAAGTGAAAAATGTAAATTGCCAATTTCATCCAAACATGCTAGAAATGCTCCAATTGAGCTAATTAGCTTATTGTGAGAATATTACAAACGTCTGACAAAAGTGAAAAATGTAAATTTCCAAATTCAACCAAACATGCTAGAAATGCTCCAATTGAGCTAATTAGCTTATTGTGAGAATATTACAAACGTCTGACAAAAGTGAAAAATGTAAATTTCCAATTTCAACCAAACATGCTAGAAATGCTCCAATTGAGCTAATTAGCTTATTGTGAGAATATTGCAATTGTCTGACAAAAGTGAAAAATGTAAATTTCCAATTTCAACCAAACATGCTAGAAATGCTCCAATTGAGCCAATTAGCTTATTGTGAGAATATTGCAATTGTCTGACAAAAGTGAAAAATGTAAATTTTCAATTTCAACCAAACATGCTAGAAATGCTCCAATTGAGCTAATTAGCTTATTGTGAGAATATTGCAATTGTCTGACAAAAGTGAAAAATGTAAATTCCCAATTTCAACCAAACATGCTAGAAATGCTCCAATTGAGCTAATTAGCTTATTGTGAGAATATTACAAACGTCTGACAAAAGTGAAAAATGTAAATTTCCAATTTCAACCAAACATGCTAGAAATGCTCCAATTGAGCTAATTAGCTTATTGTGAGAATATTGCAATTGTCTAACAAAAGTGAAAATTGTAAATTTTTAAATTCAACCAAACATGCTAGAAATGCTCCAATTGAGCTAATTAGCTTATTGTGAGAATATTACAAACGTCTGACAACACTGAAAAATGTAAATTTCCAATTTCAACCAAACATGCTAGAAATGCTCCAATTGAGCTAATTAGCTTATTGTGAGAATATTACAAACGTCTGACAACACTGAAAAATGTAAATTTCCAATTTCAACCAAACATGCTAGAAATGCTCCAATTGAGCTAATTAGCTTATTGTGAGAATATTGCAATTGTCTGACAAAAGTGAAAAATGTAAATTTCCAATTTCAACCAAACATGCTAGAAATGCTCCAATTGAGCTAATTAGCTTATTGTGAGAATATTACAAACGTCTGACAAAACTGAAAAATGTAAATTTCCAATTTCAACCAAACATGCTAGAAATGCTCCAATTGAGCTAATTAGCTTATTGTGAGAATATTACAAACGTCTGACAAAACTGAAAAATGTAAATTTCCAATTTCAACCAAACATGCTAGAAATGCTCCAATTGAGCTAATTAGCTTATTGTGAGAATATTACAAACGTCTGACAAAAGTGAAAAATGTAAATTTCCAATTTCAACCAAACATGCTAGAAATGCTCCAATTGAGCTAATTAGCCTTTTGTGAGAATATTACAAACGTCTGACAAAAGTGAAAAATGTAAATTTCCAATTTCAACCAAACATGCTAGAAATGCTCCAATTGAGCTAATTAGCTTATTGTGAGAATATTACAAACGTCTGACAAAACTGAAAAATGTAAATTTCCAATTTCAACCAAACATGCTAGAAATGCTCCAATTGAGCTAATTAGCTTATTGTGAGAATATTGCAATTGTCTGACAAAAGTGAAAAATGTAAATTTCCAATTTCAACCAAACATGCTAGAAATGCTCCAATTGAGCTAATTAGCTTATTGTGAGAATATTGCAATTGTCTGACAAAAGTGAAAAATGTAAATTTCCAATTTCAACCAAACATGCTAGAAATGCTCCAATTGACCTAATTAGCTTATTGTGAGAATATTGCAATTGTCTAACAAAAGTGAAAATTGTAAATTTCCAAATTCAACCAAACATGCTAGAAATGCTCCAATTGAGCTAATTAGCTTATTGTGAGAATATTGCAATTGTCTGACAAAAGTGAAAAATGTAAATTTCCAATTTCAACCAAACATGCTAGAAATGCTCCAATTGAGCTAATTAGCTTATTGTGAGAATATTGCAATTGTCTGACAAAAGTGAAAAATGTAAATTTCCAATTTCAACCAAACATGCTAGAAATGCTCCAATTGAGCTAATTAGCTTATTGTGAGAATATTACAAACGTCTGACAACACTGAAAAATGTAAATTTCCAATTTCAACCAAACATGCTAGAAATGCTCCAATTGAGCTAATTAGCTTATTGTGAGAATATTACAAACGTCTGACAAAACTGAAAAATTTAAATTTCCAATTTCAACCAAACATGCTAGAAATGCTCCAATTGAGCTAATTAGCTTATTGTGAGAATATTACAAACGTCTGACAAAAGTGAAAAATGTAAATTTCCAATTTCAACCAAACGTGCTAGAAATGCTCCAATTGAGCTAATTAGCCTTTTGTGAGAATATTACAAACGTCTGACAAAAGTGAAAAATGTAAATTTCCAATTTCAACCAAACATGCTAGAAATGCTCCAATTGAGCTAATTAGCTTATTGTGAGAATATTACAAACGTCTGACAAAACTGAAAAATGTAAATTTCCAATTTCAACCAAACATGCTAGAAATGCTCCAATTGACCTAATTAGCTTATTGTGAGAATATTGCAATTGTCTAACAAAACTGAAAATTGTAAATTTCCAAATTCAACCAAACATGCTAGAAATGCTCCAATTGAGCTAATTAGCTTATTGTGAGAATATTGCAATTGTCTGACAAAAGTGAAAAATGTAAATTTCCAATTTCAACCAAACATGCTAGAAATGCTCCAATTGAGCTAATTAGCTTATTGTGAGAATATTGCAATTGTCTGACAAAAGTGAAAAATGTAAATTTCCAATTTCAACCAAACATGCTAGAAATGCTCCAATTGAGCTAATTAGCTTATTGTGAGAATATTACAAACGTCTGACAACACTGAAAAATGTAAATTTCCAATTTCAACCAAACATGCTATAAATGCTCCAATTGAGCTAATTAGCTTATTGTGAGAATATTACAAACGTCTGACAAAACTGAAAAATGTAAATTTCCAATTTCAACCAAACATGCTAGAAATGCTCCAATTGAGCTAATTAGCTTATTGTGAGAATATTACAAACGTCTGACAAAAGTGAAAAATGTAAATTTCCAATTTCAATCAAACATGCTAGAATTGCTCAAATTGCGCAAATCAGCCTACTGTAAGAATTTTACAAACGTCTGACAAAAGTGAAAAATGTAAATTTTCAATTTCAACCAAACATGCTAGAAATGCTCCAATTGACCTAATTAGCTTATTGTGAGAATATTACAAACGTCTGACAAAACTGAAAAATGTAAATTTCCAATTTCAACCAAACATGCTAGAAATGCTCCAATTGAGCTAATTAGCTTATTGTGAGAATATTACAAACGTCTGACAAAAGTGAAAAATGTAAATTTCCAATTTCAACCAAACATGCTAGAATTGCTCAAATTGCGCAAATAAGCCTACTGTAAGAATTTTACAAACGTCTGACAAAAGTGAAAAATGTAAATTTTCAATTTCAACCAAACATGCTAGAAATGCTCCAATTGACCTAATTAGCTTGTTGTGAGAATATTACAAACGTCTGACAACACTGAAAAATGTAAATTTCCAATTTCAACCAAACATGCTAGAAATGCTCCAATTGAGCTAATTAGCTTATTGTGAGAATATTGCAATTGTCTGACAAAAGTGAAAAATGTGAATTTCCAATTTCAACCAAACATGCTAAAAATGCTCCAATTGAGCTAATTAGCTTATTGTGAGAATATTACAAACGTCTGACAAAAGTGAAAAATGTAAATTTCCAATTTCAACCAAACATGCTAGAAATGCTCCAATTGAGCTAATTAGCTTATTGTGAGAATATTACAAACGTCTGACAAACATGAAAAATGTAAATTTCCAATTTCAACCAAACATGCTAGAAATGCTCTAATTGAGCTAATTAGCTTATTGTAATAATATTACAAACGTCTGACAAAACTGAAAAATGTAAATTTCCAATTTCAACCAAACATGCTAGAAATGCTCCAATTGAGCTAATTAGCTTATTGTGTGAATATTACAAACGTCTGACAACACTGAAAAATGTAAATTTCCAATTTCAACCAAACATGCTAGAAATGCTCCAATTGAGCTAATTAGCTTATTGTGAGAATATTGCAATTGTCTGACAAAAGTGAAAAATGTAAATTGCCAATTTCATCCAAACATGCTAGAAATGCTCCAATTGAGCTAATTAGCTTATTGTGAGAATATTACAAACGTCTGACAAAAGTGAAAAATGTAAATTTCCAATTTCAACCAAACATGCTAGAATTGCTCAAATTGCGCAAATAAGCCTACTGTAAGAATTTTACAAACGTCTGACAAAAGTGAAAAATGTAAATTTTCAATTTCAACCAAACATGCTAGAAATGCTCCAATTGACCTAATTAGCTTGTTGTGAGAATATTACAAACGTCTGACAACACTGAAAAATGTAAATTTCCAATTTCAACCAAACATGCTAGAAATGCTCCAATTGAGCTAATTAGCCTTTTGTGAGAATATTACAAACGTCTGACAAAAGTGAAAAATGTAAATTTCCAATTTCAACCAAACATGCTAGAAATGCTCCAATTGAGCTAATTAGCTTATTGTGAGAATATTACAAACGTCTGACAAAACTGAAAAATGTAAATTTCCAATTTCAACCAAACATGCTAGAAATGCTCCAATTGAGCTAATTAGCTTATTGTGAGAATATTGCAATTGTCTGACAAAAGTGAAAAATGTAAATTTCCAATTTCAACCAAACATGCTAGAAATGCTCCAATTGAGCTAATTAGCTTATTGTGAGAATATTGCAATTGTCTGACAAAAGTGAAAAATGTAAATTTCCAATTTCAACCAAACATGCTAGAAATGCTCCAATTGACCTAATTAGCTTATTGTGAGAATATTGCAATTGTCTAACAAAAGTGAAAATTGTAAATTTCCAAATTCAACCAAACATGCTAGAAATGCTCCAATTGAGCTAATTAGCTTATTGTGAGAATATTGCAATTGTCTGACAAAAGTGAAAAATGTAAATTTCCAATTTCAACCAAACATGCTAGAAATGCTCCAATTGAGCTAATTAGCTTATTGTGAGAATATTGCAATTGTCTGACAAAAGTGAAAAATGTAAATTTCCAA
The DNA here is from genome assembly GCF_963576615.1 of Watersipora subatra. Taxonomy (NCBI): domain Eukaryota; kingdom Metazoa; phylum Bryozoa; class Gymnolaemata; order Cheilostomatida; family Watersiporidae; genus Watersipora; species Watersipora subatra. The sequence continues at coordinate 412,808 of NW_027045270.1, forward strand.
TTTCAACCAAACATGCTAGAAATGCTCCAATTGAGCTAATTAGCTTATTGTGAGAATATTACAAACGTCTGACAACACTGAAAAATGTAAATTTCCAATTTCAACCAAACATGCTAGAAATGCTCCAATTGAGCTAATTAGCTTATTGTGAGAATATTACAAACGTCTGACAAAACTGAAAAATTTAAATTTCCAATTTCAACCAAACATGCTAGAAATGCTCCAATTGAGCTAATTAGCTTATTGTGAGAATATTACAAACGTCTGACAAAAGTGAAAAATGTAAATTTCCAATTTCAACCAAACGTGCTAGAAATGCTCCAATTGAGCTAATTAGCCTTTTGTGAGAATATTACAAACGTCTGACAAAAGTGAAAAATGTAAATTTCCAATTTCAACCAAACATGCTAGAAATGCTCCAATTGAGCTAATTAGCTTATTGTGAGAATATTACAAACGTCTGACAAAACTGAAAAATGTAAATTTCCAATTTCAACCAAACATGCTAGAAATGCTCCAATTGACCTAATTAGCTTATTGTGAGAATATTGCAATTGTCTAACAAAACTGAAAATTGTAAATTTCCAAATTCAACCAAACATGCTAGAAATGCTCCAATTGAGCTAATTAGCTTATTGTGAGAATATTGCAATTGTCTGACAAAAGTGAAAAATGTAAATTTCCAATTTCAACCAAACATGCTAGAAATGCTCCAATTGAGCTAATTAGCTTATTGTGAGAATATTGCAATTGTCTGACAAAAGTGAAAAATGTAAATTTCCAATTTCAACCAAACATGCTAGAAATGCTCCAATTGAGCTAATTAGCTTATTGTGAGAATATTACAAACGTCTGACAACACTGAAAAATGTAAATTTCCAATTTCAACCAAACATGCTATAAATGCTCCAATTGAGCTAATTAGCTTATTGTGAGAATATTACAAACGTCTGACAAAACTGAAAAATGTAAATTTCCAATTTCAACCAAACATGCTAGAAATGCTCCAATTGAGCTAATTAGCTTATTGTGAGAATATTACAAACGTCTGACAAAAGTGAAAAATGTAAATTTCCAATTTCAATCAAACATGCTAGAATTGCTCAAATTGCGCAAATAAGCCTACTGTAAGAATTTTACAAACGTCTGACAAAAGTGAAAAATGTAAATTTTCAATTTCAACCAAACATGCTAGAAATGCTCCAATTGACCTAATTAGCTTATTGTGAGAATATTACAAACGTCTGACAAAACTGAAAAATGTAAATTTCCAATTTCAACCAAACATGCTAGAAATGCTCCAATTGAGCTAATTAGCTTATTGTGAGAATATTACAAACGTCTGACAAAAGTGAAAAATGTAAATTTCCAATTTCAACCAAACATGCTAGAATTGCTCAAATTGCGCAAATAAGCCTACTGTAAGAATTTTACAAACGTCTGACAAAAGTGAAAAATGTAAATTTTCAATTTCAACCAAACATGCTAGAAATGCTCCAATTGACCTAATTAGCTTGTTGTGAGAATATTACAAACGTCTGACAACACTGAAAAATGTAAATTTCCAATTTCAACCAAACATGCTAGAAATGCTCCAATTGAGCTAATTAGCTTATTGTGAGAATATTGCAATTGTCTGACAAAAGTGAAAAATGTGAATTTCCAATTTCAACCAAACATGCTAAAAATGCTCCAATTGAGCTAATTAGCTTATTGTGAGAATATTACAAACGTCTGACAAAAGTGAAAAATGTAAATTTCCAATTTCAACCAAACATGCTAGAAATGCTCCAATTGAGCTAATTAGCTTATTGTGAGAATATTACAAACGTCTGACAAACATGAAAAATGTAAATTTCCAATTTCAACCAAACATGCTAGAAATGCTCTAATTGAGCTAATTAGCTTATTGTAATAATATTACAAACGTCTGACAAAACTGAAAAATGTAAATTTCCAATTTCAACCAAACATGCTAGAAATGCTCCAATTGAGCTAATTAGCTTATTGTGTGAATATTACAAACGTCTGACAACACTGAAAAATGTAAATTTCCAATTTCAACCAAACATGCTAGAAATGCTCCAATTGAGCTAATTAGCTTATTGTGAGAATATTGCAATTGTCTGACAAAAGTGAAAAATGTAAATTGCCAATTTCATCCAAACATGCTAGAAATGCTCCAATTGAGCTAATTAGCTTATTGTGAGAATATTACAAACGTCTGACAAAAGTGAAAAATGTAAATTTCCAATTTCAACCAAACATGCTAGAATTGCTCAAATTGCGCAAATAAGCCTACTGTAAGAATTTTACAAACGTCTGACAAAAGTGAAAAATGTAAATTTTCAATTTCAACCAAACATGCTAGAAATGCTCCAATTGACCTAATTAGCTTGTTGTGAGAATATTACAAACGTCTGACAACACTGAAAAATGTAAATTTCCAATTTCAACCAAACATGCTAGAAATGCTCCAATTGAGCTAATTAGCTTATTGTGAGAATATTACAAACGTCTGACAAAAGTGAAAAATGTGAATTTCCAATTTCAACCAAACATGCTAGAAATGCTCCAATTGAGCTAATTAGCTTATTGTGAGAATATTACAAACGTCTGACAAACATGAAAAATGTAAATTTCCAATTTCAACCAAACATGCTAGAAATGCTCTAATTGAGCTAATTAGCTTATTGTAATAATATTACAAACGTCTGACAAAACTGAAAAATGTAAATTTCCAATTTCAACCAAACATGCTAGAAATGCTCCAATTGAGCTAATTAGCTTATTGTGTGAATATTACAAACGTCTGACAACACTGAAAAATGTAAATTTCCAATTTCAACCAAACATGCTAGAAATGCTCCAATTGAGCTAATTAGCTTATTGTGAGAATATTGCAATTGTCTGACAAAAGTGAAAAATGTAAATTGCCAATTTCATCCAAACATGCTAGAAATGCTCCAATTGAGCTAATTAGCTTATTGTGAGAATATTACAAACGTCTGACAAAAGTGAAAAATGTAAATTTCCAAATTCAACCAAACATGCTAGAAATGCTCCAATTGAGCTAATTAGCTTATTGTGAGAATATTACAAACGTCTGACAAAACTGAAAAATTTAAATTTCCAATTTCAACCAAACATGCTAGAAATGCTCCAATTGAGCTAATTAGCTTATTGTGAGAATATTACAAACGTCTGACAAAAGTGAAAAATGTAAATTTCCAATTTCAACCAAACATGCTAGAAATGCTCCAATTGAGCTAATTAGCTTATTGTGAGAATATTGCAATTGTCTGACAAAAGTGAAAAATGTAAATTTCCAATTTCAACCAAACATGCTAGAAATGCTCCAATTGAGCCAATTAGCTTATTGTGAGAATATTGCAATTGTCTGACAAAAGTGAAAAATGTAAATTTTCAATTTCAACCAAACATGCTAGAAATGCTCCAATTGAGCTAATTAGCTTATTGTGAGAATATTGCAATTGTCTGACAAAAGTGAAAAATGTAAATTCCCAATTTCAACCAAACATGCTAGAAATGCTCCAATTGAGCTAATTAGCTTATTGTGAGAATATTACAAACGTCTGACAAAAGTGAAAAATGTAAATTTCCAATTTCAACCAAACGTGCTAGAAATGCTCCAATTGAGCTAATTAGCCTTTTGTGAGAATATTACAAACGTCTGACAAAAGTGAAAAATGTAAATTTCCAATTTCAACCAAACATGCTAGAAATGCTCCAATTGAGCTAATTAGCTTATTGTGAGAATATTACAAACGTCTGACAAAACTGAAAAATGTAAATTTCCAATTTCAACCAAACATGCTAGAAATGCTCCAATTGACCTAATTAGCTTATTGTGAGAATATTGCAATTGTCTAACAAAACTGAAAATTGTAAATTTCCAAATTCAACCAAACATGCTAGAAATGCTCCAATTGAGCTAATTAGCTTATTGTGAGAATATTGCAATTGTCTGACAAAAGTGAAAAATGTAAATTTCCAATTTCAACCAAACATGCTAGAAATGCTCCAATTGAGCTAATTAGCTTATTGTGAGAATATTGCAATTGTCTGACAAAAGTGAAAAATGTAAATTTCCAATTTCAACCAAACATGCTAGAAATGCTCCAATTGAGCTAATTAGCTTATTGTGAGAATATTACAAACGTCTGACAACACTGAAAAATGTAAATTTCCAATTTCAACCAAACATGCTATAAATGCTCCAATTGAGCTAATTAGCTTATTGTGAGAATATTACAAACGTCTGACAAAACTGAAAAATGTAAATTTCCAATTTCAACCAAACATGCTAGAAATGCTCCAATTGAGCTAATTAGCTTATTGTGAGAATATTACAAACGTCTGACAAAAGTGAAAAATGTAAATTTCCAATTTCAATCAAACATGCTAGAATTGCTCAAATTGCGCAAATAAGCCTACTGTAAGAATTTTACAAACGTCTGACAAAAGTGAAAAATGTAAATTTTCAATTTCAACCAAACATGCTAGAAATGCTCCAATTGACCTAATTAGCTTATTGTGAGAATATTACAAACGTCTGACAAAACTGAAAAATGTAAATTTCCAATTTCAACCAAACATGCTAGAAATGCTCCAATTGAGCTAATTAGCTTATTGTGAGAATATTACAAACGTCTGACAAAAGTGAAAAATGTAAATTTCCAATTTCAACCAAACATGCTAGAATTGCTCAAATTGCGCAAATAAGCCTACTGTAAGAATTTTACAAACGTCTGACAAAAGTGAAAAATGTAAATTTTCAATTTCAACCAAACATGCTAGAAATGCTCCAATTGACCTAATTAGCTTGTTGTGAGAATATTACAAACGTCTGACAACACTGAAAAATGTAAATTTCCAATTTCAACCAAACATGCTAGAAATGCTCCAATTGAGCTAATTAGCTTATTGTGAGAATATTGCAATTGTCTGACAAAAGTGAAAAATGTGAATTTCCAATTTCAACCAAACATGCTAAAAATGCTCCAATTGAGCTAATTAGCTTATTGTGAGAATATTACAAACGTCTGACAAAAGTGAAAAATGTAAATTTCCAATTTCAACCAAACATGCTAGAAATGCTCCAATTGAGCTAATTAGCTTATTGTGAGAATATTACAAACGTCTGACAAACATGAAAAATGTAAATTTCCAATTTCAACCAAACATGCTAGAAATGCTCTAATTGAGCTAATTAGCTTATTGTAATAATATTACAAACGTCTGACAAAACTGAAAAATGTAAATTTCCAATTTCAACCAAACATGCTAGAAATGCTCCAATTGAGCTAATTAGCTTATTGTGTGAATATTACAAACGTCTGACAACACTGAAAAATGTAAATTTCCAATTTCAACCAAACATGCTAGAAATGCTCCAATTGAGCTAATTAGCTTATTGTGAGAATATTGCAATTGTCTGACAAAAGTGAAAAATGTAAATTGCCAATTTCATCCAAACATGCTAGAAATGCTCCAATTGAGCTAATTAGCTTATTGTGAGAATATTACAAACGTCTGACAAAAGTGAAAAATGTAAATTTCCAATTTCAACCAAACATGCTAGAATTGCTCAAATTGCGCAAATAAGCCTACTGTAAGAATTTTACAAACGTCTGACAAAAGTGAAAAATGTAAATTTTCAATTTCAACCAAACATGCTAGAAATGCTCCAATTGACCTAATTAGCTTGTTGTGAGAATATTACAAACGTCTGACAACACTGAAAAATGTAAATTTCCAATTTCAACCAAACATGCTAGAAATGCTCCAATTGAGCTAATTAGCTTATTGTGAGAATATTGCAATTGTCTGACAAAAGTGAAAAATGTGAATTTCCAATTTCAACCAAACATGCTAGAAATGCTCCAATTGAGCTAATTAGCTTATTGTGAGAATATTACAAACGTCTGACAAACATGAAAAATGTAAATTTCCAATTTCAACCAAACATGCTAGAAATGCTCTAATTGAGCTAATTAGCTTATTGTAATAATATTACAAACGTCTGACAAAACTGAAAAATGTAAATTTCCAATTTCAACCAAACATGCTAGAAATGCTCCAATTGAGCTAATTAGCTTATTGTGTGAATATTACAAACGTCTGACAACACTGAAAAATGTAAATTTCCAATTTCAACCAAACATGCTAGAAATGCTCCAATTGAGCTAATTAGCTTATTGTGAGAATATTGCAATTGTCTGACAAAAGTGAAAAATGTAAATTGCCAATTTCCTCCAAACATGCTAGAAATGCTCCAATTGAGCTAATTAGCTTATTGTGAGAATATTACAAACGTCTGACAAAAGTGAAAAATGTAAATTTCCAAATTCAACCAAACATGCTAGAAATGCTCCAATTGAGCTAATTAGCTTATTGTGAGAATATTACAAACGTCTGACAAAACTGAAAAATTTAAATTTCCAATTTCAACCAAACATGCTAGAAATGCTCCAATTGAGCTAATTAGCTTATTGTGAGAATATTACAAACGTCTGACAAAAGTGAAAAATGTAAATTTCCAATTTCAACCAAACATGCTAGAAATGCTCCAATTGAGCTAATTAGCTTATTGTGAGAATATTGCAATTGTCTGACAAAAGTGAAAAATGTAAATTTCCAATTTCAACCAAACATGCTAGAAATGCTCCAATTGAGCCAATTAGCTTATTGTGAGAATATTGCAATTGTCTGACAAAAGTGAAAAATGTAAATTTTCAATTTCAACCAAACATGCTAGAAATGCTCCAATTGAGCTAATTAGCTTATTGTGAGAATATTGCAATTGTCTGACAAAAGTGAAAAATGTAAATTCCCAATTTCAACCAAACATGCTAGAAATGCTCCAATTGAGCTAATTAGCTTATTGTGAGAATATTACAAACGTCTGACAAAAGTGAAAAATGTAAATTTCCAATTTCAACCAAACATGCTAGAAATGCTCCAATTGAGCTAATTAGCTTATTGTGAGAATATTGCAATTGTCTAACAAAAGTGAAAATTGTAAATTTCCAAATTCAACCAAACATGCTAGAAATGCTCCAATTGAGCTAATTAGCTTATTGTGAGAATATTACAAACGTCTGACAACACTGAAAAATGTAAATTTCCAATTTCAACCAAACATGCTAGAAATGCTCCAATTGAGCTAATTAGCTTATTGTGAGAATATTACAAACGTCTGACAACACTGAAAAATGTAAATTTCCAATTTCAACCAAACATGCTAGAAATGCTCCAATTGAGCTAATTAGCTTATTGTGAGAATATTACAAACGTCTGACAAAACTGAAAAATTTAAATTTCCAATTTCAACCAAACATGCTAGAAATGCTCCAATTGAGCTAATTAGCTTATTGTGAGAATATTACAAACGTCTGACAAAAGTGAAAAATGTAAATTTCCAATTTCAACCAAACATGCTAGAAATGCTCCAATTGAGCTAATTAGCCTTTTGTGAGAATATTACAAACGTCTGACAAAAGTGAAAAATGTAAATTTCCAATTTCAACCAAACATGCTAGAAATGCTCCAATTGAGCTAATTAGCTTATTGTGAGAATATTACAAACGTCTGACAAAACTGAAAAATGTAAATTTCCAATTTCAACCAAACATGCTAGAAATGCTCGAATTGAGCTAATTAGCTTATTGTGAGAATATTGCAATTGTCTAACAAAACTGAAAATTGTAAATTTCCAAATTCAACCAAACATGCTAGAAATGCTCCAATTGAGCTAATTAGCTTATTGTGAGAATATTGCAATTGTCTGACAAAAGTGAAAAATGTAAATTTCCAATTTCAACCAAACATGCTAGAAATGCTCCAATTGAGCTAATTAGCTTATTGTGAGAATATTGCAATTGTCTGACAAAAGTGAAAAGTGTAAATTTCCAATTTCAACCAAACATGCTAGAAATGCTCCAATTGAGCTAATTAGCTTATTGTGAGAATATTACAAACGTCTGACAACACTGAAAAATGTAAATTTCCAATTTCAACCAAACATGCTAGAAATGCTCCAATTGAGCTAATTAGCTTATTGTGAGAATATTACAAACGTCTGACAAAACTGAAAAATGTAAATTTCCAATTTCAACCAAACATGCTAGAAATGCTCCAATTGAGCTAATTAGCTTATTGTGAGAATATTACAAACGTCTGACAAAAGTGAAAAATGTAAATTTCCAATTTCAATCAAACATGCTAGAATTGCTCAAATTGCGCAAATAAGCCTACTGTAAGAATTTTACAAACGTCTGACAAAAGTGAAAAATGTAAATTTTCAATTTCAACCAAACATGCTAGAAATGCTCCAATTGACCTAATTAGCTTATTGTGAGAATATTACAAACGTCTGACAAAACTGAAAAATGTAAATTTCCAATTTCAACCAAACATGCTAGAAATGCTCCAATTGAGCTAATTAGCTTATTGTGAGAATATTACAAACGTCTGACAAAAGTGAAAAATGTAAATTTCCAATTTCAACCAAACATGCTAGAATTGCTCAAATTGCGCAAATAAGCCTACTGTAAGAATTTTACAAACGTCTGACAAAAGTGAAAAATGTAAATTTTCAATTTTAACCAAACATGCTAGAAATGCTCCAATTGACCTAATTAGCTTATTGTGAGAATATTACAAACGTCTGACAACACTGAAAAATGTAAATTTCCAATTTCAACCAAACATGCTAGAAATGCTCCAATTGAGCTAATTAGCTTATTGTGAGAATATTGCAATTGTCTGACAAAAGTGAAAAATGTGAATTTCCAATTTCAACCAAACATGCTAAAAATGCTCCAATTGAGCTAATTAGCTTATTGTGAGAATATTACAAACGTCTGACAAAAGTGAAAAATGTAAATTTCCAATTTCAACCAAACATGCTAGAAATGCTCCAATTGAGCTAATTAGCTTATTGTGAGAATATTACAAACGTCTGACAAACATGAAAAATGTAAATTTCCAATTTCAACCAAACATGCTAGAAATGCTCTAATTGAGCTAATTAGCTTATTGTAATAATATTACAAACGTCTGACAAAACTGAAAAATGTAAATTTCCAATTTCAACCAAACATGCTAGAAATGCTCCAATTGAGCTAATTAGCTTATTGTGTGAATATTACAAACGTCTGACAACACTGAAAAATGTAAATTTCCAATTTCAACCAAACATGCTAGAAATGCTTCAATTGAGCTAATTAGCTTATTGTGAGAATATTGCAATTGTCTGACAAAAGTGAAAAATGTAAATTGCCAATTTCATCCAAACATGCTAGAAATGCTCCAATTGAGCTAATTAGCTTATTGTGAGAATATTACGAACGTCTGACAAAAGTGAAAAATGTAAATTTCCAAATTCAACCAAACATGCTAGAAATGCTCCAATTGAGCTAATTAGCTTATTGTGAGAATATTACAAACGTCTGACAAAACTGAAAAATTTAAATTTCCAATTTCAACCAAACATGCTAGAAATGCTCCAATTGAGCTAATTAGCTTATTGTGAGAATATTACAAACGTCTGACAAAAGTGAAAAATGTAAATTTCCAATTTCAACCAAACATGCTAGAAATGCTCCAATTGAGCTAATTAGCTTATTGTGAGAATATTGCAATTGTCTGACAAAAGTGAAAAATGTAAATTTCCAATTTCAACCAAACATGCTAGAAATGCTCCAATTGAGCCAATTAGCTTATTGTGAGAATATTGCAATTGTCTGACAAAAGTGAAAAATGTAAATTTTCAATTTCAACCAAACATGCTAGAAATGCTCCAATTGAGCTAATTAGCTTATTGTGAGAATATTGCAATTGTCTGACAAAAGTGAAAAATGTAAATTCCCAATTTCAACCAAACATGCTAGAAATGCTCCAATTGAGCTAATTAGCTTATTGTGAGAATATTACAAACGTCTGACAAAAGTGAAAAATGTAAATTTCCAATTTCAACCAAACATGCTAGAAATGCTCCAATTGAGCTAATTAGCTTATTGTGAGAATATTGCAATTGTCTGACAAAAGTGAAAAATGTAAATTTCCAATTTCAACCAAACATGCTAGAAATGCTCCAATTGAGCCAATTAGCTTATTGTGAGAATATTGCAATTGTCTGACAAAAGTGAAAAATGTAAATTTTCAATTTCAACCAAACATGCTAGAAATGCTCCAATTGAGCTAATTAGCTTATTGTGAGAATATTGCAATTGTCTGACAAAAGTGAAAAATGTAAATTCCCAATTTCAACCAAACATGCTAGAAATGCTCCAATTGAGCTAATTAGCTTATTGTGAGAATATTACAAACGTCTGACAAAAGTGAAAAATGTAAATTTCCAATTTCAACCAAACATGCTAGAAATGCTCCAATTGAGCTAATTAGCTTATTGTGAGAATATTGCAATTGTCTAACAAAAGTGAAAATTGTAAATTTCCAAATTCAACCAAACATGCTAGAAATGCTCCAATTGAGCTAATTAGCTTATTGTGAGAATATTACAAACGTCTGACAACACTGAAAAATGTAAATTTCCAATTTCAACCAAACATGCTAGAAATGCTCCAATTGAGCTAATTAGCTTATTGTGAGAATATTACAAACGTCTGACAACACTGAAAAATGTAAATTTCCAATTTCAACCAAACATGCTAGAAATGCTCCAATTGAGCTAATTAGCTTATTGTGAGAATATTACAAACGTCTGACAAAACTGAAAAATTTAAATTTCCAATTTCAACCAAACATGCTAGAAATGCTCCAATTGAGCTAATTAGCTTATTGTGAGAATATTACAAACGTCTGACAAAAGTGAAAAATGTAAATTTCCAATTTCAACCAAACATGCTAGAAATGCTCCAATTGAGCTAATTAGCCTTTTGTGAGAATATTACAAACGTCTGACAAAAGTGAAAAATGTAAATTTCCAATTTCAACCAAACATGCTAGAAATGCTCCAATTGAGCTAATTAGCTTATTGTGAGAATATTACAAACGTCTGACAAAACTGAAAAATGTAAATTTCCAATTTCAACCAAACATGCTAGAAATGCTCGAATTGAGCTAATTAGCTTATTGTGAGAATATTGCAATTGTCTAACAAAACTGAAAATTGTAAATTTCCAAATTCAACCAAACATGCTAGAAATGCTCCAATTGAGCTAATTAGCTTATTGTGAGAATATTGCAATTGTCTGACAAAAGTGAAAAATGTAAATTTCCAATTTCAACCAAACATGCTAGAAATGCTCCAATTGAGCTAATTAGCTTATTGTGAGAATATTGCAATTGTCTGACAAAAGTGAAAAATGTAAATTTCCAATTTCAACCAAACATGCTAGAAATGCTCCAATTGAGCTAATTAGCTTATTGTGAGAATATTACAAACGTCTGACAACACTGAAAAATGTAAATTTCCAATTTCAACCAAACATGCTAGAAATGCTCCAATTGAGCTAATTAGCTTATTGTGAGAATATTACAAACGTCTGACAAAACTGAAAAATGTAAATTTCCAATTTCAACCAAACATGCTAGAAATGCTCCAATTGAGCTAATTAGCTTATTGTGAGAATATTACAAACGTCTGACAAAAGTGAAAAATGTAAATTTCCAATTTCAATCAAACATGCTAGAATTGCTCAAATTGCGCAAATAAGCCTACTGTAAGAATTTTACAAACGTCTGACAAAAGTGAAAAATGTAAATTTTCAATTTCAACCAAACATGCTAGAAATGCTCCAATTGACCTAATTAGCTTATTGTGAGAATATTACAAACGTCTGACAAAACTGAAAAATGTAAATTTCCAATTTCAACCAAACATGCTAGAAATGCTCCAATTGAGCTAATTAGCTTATTGTGAGAATATTACAAACGTCTGACAAAAGTGAAAAATGTAAATTTCCAATTTCAACCAAACATGCTAGAATTGCTCAAATTGCGCAAATAAGCCTACTGTAAGAATTTTACAAACGTCTGACAAAAGTGAAAAATGTAAATTTTCAATTTTAACCAAACATGCTAGAAATGCTCCAATTGACCTAATTAGCTTATTGTGAGAATATTACAAACGTCTGACAACACTGAAAAATGTAAATTTCCAATTTCAACCAAACATGCTAGAAATGCTCCAATTGAGCTAATTAGCTTATTGTGAGAATATTGCAATTGTCTGACAAAAGTGAAAAATGTGAATTTCCAATTTCAACCAAACATGCTAAAAATGCTCCAATTGAGCTAATTAGCTTATTGTGAGAATATTACAAACGTCTGACAAAAGTGAAAAATGTAAATTTCCAATTTCAACCAAACATGCTAGAAATGCTCCAATTGAGCTAATTAGCTTATTGTGAGAATATTACAAACGTCTGACAAACATGAAAAATGTAAATTTCCAATTTCAACCAAACATGCTAGAAATGCTCTAATTGAGCTAATTAGCTTATTGTAATAATATTACAAACGTCTGACAAAACTGAAAAATGTAAATTTCCAATTTCAACCAAACATGCTAGAAATGCTCCAATTGAGCTAATTAGCTTATTGTGTGAATATTACAAACGTCTGACAACACTGAAAAATGTAAATTTCCAATTTCAACCAAACATGCTAGAAATGCTTCAATTGAGCTAATTAGCTTATTGTGAGAATATTGCAATTGTCTGACAAAAGTGAAAAATGTAAATTGCCAATTTCATCCAAACATGCTAGAAATGCTCCAATTGAGCTAATTAGCTTATTGTGAGAATATTACGAACGTCTGACAAAAGTGAAAAATGTAAATTTCCAAATTCAACCAAACATGCTAGAAATGCTCCAATTGAGCTAATTAGCTTATTGTGAGAATATTACAAACGTCTGACAAAACTGAAAAATTTAAATTTCCAATTTCAACCAAACATGCTAGAAATGCTCCAATTGAGCTAATTAGCTTATTGTGAGAATATTACAAACGTCTGACAAAAGTGAAAAATGTAAATTTCCAATTTCAACCAAACATGCTAGAAATGCTCCAATTGAGCTAATTAGCTTATTGTGAGAATATTGCAATTGTCTGACAAAAGTGAAAAATGTAAATTTCCAATTTCAACCAAACATGCTAGAAATGCTCCAATTGAGCCAATTAGCTTATTGTGAGAATATTGCAATTGTCTGACAAAAGTGAAAAATGTAAATTTTCAATTTCAACCAAACATGCTAGAAATGCTCCAATTGAGCTAATTAGCTTATTGTGAGAATATTGCAATTGTCTGACAAAAGTGAAAAATGTAAATTCCCAATTTCAACCAAACATGCTAGAAATGCTCCAATTGAGCTAATTAGCTTATTGTGAGAATATTACAAACGTCTGACAAAAGTGAAAAATGTAAATTTCCAATTTCAACCAAACATGCTAGAAATGCTCCAATTGAGCTAATTAGCTTATTGTGAGAATATTGCAATTGTCTAACAAAAGTGAAAATTGTAAATTTCCAAATTCAACCAAACATGCTAGAAATGCTCCAATTGAGCTAATTAGCTTATTGTGAGAATATTACAAACGTCTGACAACACTGAAAAATGTAAATTTCCAATTTCAACCAAACATGCTAGAAATGCTCCAATTGAGCTAATTAGCTTATTGTGAGAATATTACAAACGTCTGACAACACTGAAAAATGTAAATTTCCAATTTCAACCAAACATGCTAGAAATGCTCCAATTGAGCTAATTAGCTTATTGTGAGAATATTGCAATTGTCTGACAAAAGTGAAAAATGTAAATTTCCAATTTCAACCAAACATGCTAGAAATGCTCCAATTGAGCTAATTAGCTTATTGTGAGAATATTACAAACGTCTGACAAAACTGAAAAATGTAAATTTCCAATTTCAACCAAACATGCTAGAAATGCTCCAATTGAGCTAATTAGCTTATTGTGAGAATATTACAAACGTCTGACAAAACTGAAAAATGTAAATTTCCAATTTCAACCAAACATGCTAGAAATGCTCCAATTGAGCTAATTAGCTTATTGTGAGAATATTACAAACGTCTGACAAAAGTGAAAAATGTAAATTTCCAATTTCAACCAAACATGCTAGAAATGCTCCAATTGAGCTAATTAGCCTTTTGTGAGAATATTACAAACGTCTGACAAAAGTGAAAAATGTAAATTTCCAATTTCAACCAAACATGCTAGAAATGCTCCAATTGAGCTAATTAGCTTATTGTGAGAATATTACAAACGTCTGACAAAACTGAAAAATGTAAATTTCCAATTTCACCCAAACATGCTAGAAATGCTCCAATTGAGCTAATTAGCTTATTGTGAGAATATTGCAATTGTCTGACAAAAGTGAAAAATGTAAATTTCCAATTTCAACCAAACATGCTAGAAATGCTCCAATTGAGCTAATTAGCTTATTGTGAGAATATTGCAATTGTCTGACAAAAGTGAAAAATGTAAATTTCCAATTTCAACCAAACATGCTAGAAATGCTCCAATTGACCTAATTAGCTTATTGTGAGAATATTGCAATTGTCTAACAAAAGTGAAAATTGTAAATTTCCAAATTCAACCAAACATGCTAGAAATGCTCCAATTGAGCTAATTAGCTTATTGTGAGAATATTGCAATTGTCTGACAAAAGTGAAAAATGTAAATTTCCAATTTCAACCAAACATGCTAGAAATGCTCCAATTGAGCTAATTAGCTTATTGTGAGAATATTGCAATTGTCTGACAAAAGTGAAAAATGTAAATTTCCAATTTCAACCAAACATGCTAGAAATGCTCCAATTGAGCTAATTAGCTTATTGTGAGAATATTACAAACGTCTGACAACACTGAAAAATGTAAATTTCCAATTTCAACCAAACATGCTAGAAATGCTCCAATTGAGCTAATTAGCTTATTGTGAGAATATTACAAACGTCTGACAAAACTGAAAAATTTAAATTTCCAATTTCAACCAAACATGCTAGAAATGCTCCAATTGAGCTAATTAGCTTATTGTGAGAATATTACAAACGTCTGACAAAAGTGAAAAATGTAAATTTCCAATTTCAACCAAACATGCTAGAAATGCTCCAATTGAGCTAATTAGCCTTTTGTGAGAATATTACAAACGTCTGACAAAAGTGAAAAATGTAAATTTCCAATTTCAACCAAACATGCTAGAAATGCTCCAATTGAGCTAATTAGCTTATTGTGAGAATATTACAAACGTCTGACAAAACTGAAAAATGTAAATTTCCAATTTCAACCAAACATGCTAGAAATGCTCCAATTGACCTAATTAGCTTATTGTGAGAATATTGCAATTGTCTAACAAAACTGAAAATTGTAAATTTCCAAATTCAACCAAACATGCTAGAAATGCTCCAATTGAGCTAATTAGCTTATTGTGAGAATATTGCAATTGTCTGACAAAAGTGAAAAATGTAAATTTCCAATTTCAACCAAACATGCTAGAAATGCTCCAATTGAGCTAATTAGCTTATTGTGAGAATATTGCAATTGTCTGACAAAAGTGAAAAATGTAAATTTCCAATTTCAACCAAACATGCTAGAAATGCTCCAATTGAGCTAATTAGCTTATTGTGAGAATATTACAAACGTCTGACAACACTGAAAAATGTAAATTTCCAATTTCAACCAAACATGCTAGAAATGCTCCAATTGAGCTAATTAGCTTATTGTGAGAATATTACAAACGTCTGACAAAACTGAAAAATGTAAATTTCCAATTTCAACCAAACATGCTAGAAATGCTCCAATTGAGCTAATTAGCTTATTGTGAGAATATTACAAACGTCTGACAAAAGTGAAAAATGTAAATTTCCAATTTCAATCAAACATGCTAGAATTGCTCAAATTGCGCAAATAAGCCTACTGTAAGAATTTTACAAACGTCTGACAAAAGTGAAAAAAGTAAATTTTCAATTTCAACCAAACATGCTAGAAATGCTCCAATTGACCTAATTAGCTTATTGTGAGAATATTACAAACGTCTGACAAAACTGAAAAATGTAAATTTCCAATTTCAACCAAACATGCTAGAAATGCTCCAATTGAGCTAATTAGCTTATTGTGAGAATATTACAAACGTCTGACAAAAGTGAAAAATGTAAATTTCCAATTTCAACCAAACATGCTAGAATTGCTCAAATTGCGCAAATAAGCCTACTGTAAGAATTTTACAAACGTCTGACAAAAGTGAAAAATGTAAATTTTCAATTTCAACCAAACATGCTAGAAATGCTCCAATTGACCTAATTAGCTTATTGTGAGAATATTACAAACGTCTGATAACACTGAAAAATGTAAATTTCCAATTTCAACCAAACATGCTAGAAATGCTCCAATTGAGCTAATTAGCTTATTGTGAGAATATTGCAATTGTCTGACAAAAGTGAAAAATGTAAATTTCCAATTTCAATCAAACATGCTAGAATTGCTCAAATTGCGCAAATAAGCCTACTGTAAGAATTTTACAAACGTCTGACAAAAGTGAAAAATGTAAATTTTCAATTTCAACCAAACATGCTAGAAATGCTCCAATTGACCTAATTAGCTTATTGTGAGAATATTACAAACGTCTGACAAAAGTGAAAAATGTAAATTTCCAATTTCAACCAAACATGCTAGAAATGCTCCAATTGAGCTAATTAGCTTATTGTGAGAATATTACAAACGTCTGACAAAAGTGAAAAATGTAAATTTCCAATTTCAACCAAACATGCTAGAATTGCTCAAATTGCGCAAATAAGCCTACTGTAAGAATTTTACAAACGTCTGACAAAAGTGAAAAATGTAAATTTTCAATTTCAACCAAACATGCTAGAAATGCTCCAATTGACCTAATTAGCTTATTGTGAGAATATTACAAACGTCTGACAAAAGTGAAAAATGTAAATTTCCAATTTCAACCAAACATGCTAGAAATGCTCCAATTGAGCTAATTAGCTTATTGTGAGAATATTACAAACGTCTGACAAACATGAAAAATGTAAATTTCCAATTTCAACCAAACATGCTAGAAATGCTCTAATTGAGCTAATTAGCTTATTGTAATAATATTACAAACGTCTGACAAAACTGAAAAATGTCAATTTCCAATTTCAACCAAACATGCTAGAAATGCTCCAATTGAGCTAATTAGCTTATTGTGTGAATATTACAAACGTCTGACAACACTGAAAAATGTAAATTTCCAATTTCAACCAAACATGCTAGAAATGCTCCAATTGAGCTAATTAGCTTATTGTGAGAATATTGCAATTGTCTGACAAAAGTGAAAAATGTAAATTGCCAATTTCATCCAAACATGCTAGAAATGCTCCAATTGAGCTAATTAGCTTATTGTGAGAATATTACAAACGTCTGACAAAAGTGAAAAATGTAAATTTCCAAATTCAACCAAACATGCTAGAAATGCTCCAATTGAGCTAATTAGCTTATTGTGAGAATATTACAAACGTCTGACAAAACTGAAAAATGTAAATTTCCAATTTCAACCAAACATGCTAGAAATGCTCCAATTGACCTAATTAGCTTATTGTGAGAATATTGCAATTGTCTAACAAAACTGAAAATTGTAAATTTCCAAATTCAACCAAACATGCTAGAAATGCTCCAATTGAGCTAATTAGCTTATTGTGAGAATATTGCAATTGTCTGACAAAAGTGAAAAATGTAAATTTCCAATTTCAACCAAACATGCTAGAAATGCTCCAATTGAGCTAATTAGCTTATTGTGAGAATATTGCAATTGTCTGACAAAAGTGAAAAATGTAAATTTCCAATTTCAACCAAACATGCTAGAAATGCTCCAATTGAGCTAATTAGCTTATTGTGAGAATATTACAAACGTCTGACAACACTGAAAAATGTAAATTTCCAATTTCAACCAAACATGCTAGAAATGCTCCAATTGAGCTAATTAGCTTATTGTGAGAATATTACAAACGTCTGACAAAACTGAAAAATGTAAATTTCCAATTTCAACCAAACATGCTAGAAATGCTCCAATTGAGCTAATTAGCTTATTGTGAGAATATTACAAACGTCTGACAAAAGTGAAAAATGTAAATTTCCAATTTCAATCAAACATGCTAGAATTGCTCAAATTGCGCAAATAAGCCTACTGTAAGAATTTTACAAACGTCTGACAAAAGTGAAAAAAGTAAATTTTCAATTTCAACCAAACATGCTAGAAATGCTCCAATTGACCTAATTAGCTTATTGTGAGAATATTACAAACGTCTGACAAAACTGAAAAATGTAAATTTCCAATTTCAACCAAACATGCTAGAAATGCTCCAATTGAGCTAATTAGCTTATTGTGAGAATATTACAAACGTCTGACAAAAGTGAAAAATGTAAATTTCCAATTTCAACCAAACATGCTAGAATTGCTCAAATTGCGCAAATAAGCCTACTGTAAGAATTTTACAAACGTCTGACAAAAGTGAAAAATGTAAATTTTCAATTTCAACCAAACATGCTAGAAATGCTCCAATTGACCTAATTAGCTTATTGTGAGAATATTACAAACGTCTGATAACACTGAAAAATGTAAATTTCCAATTTCAACCAAACATGCTAGAAATGCTCCAATTGAGCTAATTAGCTTATTGTGAGAATATTGCAATTGTCTGACAAAAGTGAAAAATGTAAATTTCCAATTTCAATCAAACATGCTAGAATTGCTCAAATTGCGCAAATAAGCCTACTGTAAGAATTTTACAAACGTCTGACAAAAGTGAAAAATGTAAATTTTCAATTTCAACCAAACATGCTAGAAATGCTCCAATTGACCTAATTAGCTTATTGTGAGAATATTACAAACGTCTGACAAAACTGAAAAATGTAAATTTCCAATTTCAACCAAACATGCTAGAAATGCTCCAATTGAGCTAATTAGCTTATTGTGAGAATATTACAAACGTCTGACAAAAGTGAAAAATGTAAATTTCCAATTTCAACCAAACATGCTAGAATTGCTCAAATTGCGCAAATAAGCCTACTGTAAGAATTTTACAAACGTCTGACAAAAGTGAAAAATGTAAATTTTCAATTTCAACCAAACATGCTAGAAATGCTCCAATTGACCTAATTAGCTTATTGTGAGAATATTACAAACGTCTGTCAAAAGTGAAAAATGTAAATTTCCAATTTCAACCAAACATGCTAGAAATGCTCCAATTGAGCTAATTAGCTTATTGTGAGAATATTACAAACGTCTGACAAACATGAAAAATGTAAATTTCCAATTTCAACCAAACATGCTAGAAATGCTCTAATTGAGCTAATTAGCTTATTGTAATAATATTACAAACGTCTGACAAAACTGAAAAATGTAAATTTCCAATTTCAACCAAACATGCTAGAAATGCTCCAATTGAGCTAATTAGCTTATTGTGTGAATATTACAAACGTCTGACAACACTGAAAAATGTAAATTTCCAATTTCAACCAAACATGCTAGAAATGCTCCAATTGAGCTAATTAGCTTATTGTGAGAATATTGCAATTGTCTGACAAAAGTGAAAAATGTAAATTGCCAATTTCATCCAAACATGCTAGAAATGCTCCAATTGAGCTAATTAGCTTATTGTGAGAATATTACAAACGTCTGACAAAAGTGAAAAATGTAAATTTCCAAATTCAACCAAACATGCTAGAAATGCTCCAATTGAGCTAATTAGCTTATTGTGAGAATATTACAAACGTCTGACAAAACTGAAAAATTTAAATTTCCAATTTCAACCAAACATGCTAGAAATGCTCCAATTGAGCTAATTAGCTTATTGTGAGAATATTACAAACGTCTGACAAAAGTGAAAAATGTAAATTTCCAATTTCAACCAAACATGCTAGAAATGCTCCAATTGAGCTAATTAGCTTATTGTGAGAATATTGCAATTGTCTGACAAAAGTGAAAAATGTAAATTTCCAATTTCAACCAAACATGCTAGAAATGCTCCAATTGAGCCAATTAGCTTATTGTGAGAATATTGCAATTGTCTGACAAAAGTGAAAAATGTAAATTTTCAATTTCAACCAAACATGCTAGAAATGCTCCAATTGAGCTAATTAGCTTATTGTGAGAATATTGCAATTGTCTGACAAAAGTGAAAAATGTAAATTCCCAATTTCAACCAAACATGCTAGAAATGCTCCAATTGAGCTAATTAGCTTATTGTGAGAATATTACAAACGTCTGACAAAAGTGAAAAATGTAAATTTCCAATTTCAACCAAACATGCTAGAAATGCTCCAATTGAGCTAATTAGCTTATTGTGAGAATATTGCAATTGTCTAACAAAAGTGAAAATTGTAAATTTCCAAATTCAACCAAACATGCTAGAAATGCTCCAATTGAGCTAATTAGCTTATTGTGAGAATATTACAAACGTCTGACAACACTGAAAAATGTAAATTTCCAATTTCAACCAAACATGCTAGAAATGCTCCAATTGAGCTAATTAGCTTATTGTGAGAATATTACAAACGTCTGACAACACTGAAAAATGTAAATTTCCAATTTCAACCAAACATGCTAGAAATGCTCCAATTGAGCTAATTAGCTTATTGTGAGAATATTACAAACGTCTGACAAAACTGAAAAATTTAAATTTCCAATTTCAACCAAACATGCTAGAAATGCTCCAATTGAGCTAATTAGCTTATTGTGAGAATATTACAAACGTCTGACAAAAGTGAAAAATGTAAATTTCCAATTTCAACCAAACATGCTAGAAATGCTCCAATTGAGCTAATTAGCCTTTTGTGAGAATATTACAAACGTCTGACAAAAGTGAAAAATGTAAATTTCCAATTTCAACCAAACATGCTAGAAATGCTCCAATTGAGCTAATTAGCTTATTGTGAGAATATTACAAACGTCTGACAAAACTGAAAAATGTAAGTTTCCAATTTCAACCAAACATGCTAGAAATGCTCCAATTGACCTAATTAGCTTATTGTGAGAATATTGCAATTGTCTAACAAAACTGAAAATTGTAAATTTCCAAATTCAACCAAACATGCTAGAAATGCTCCAATTGAGCTAATTAGCTTATTGTGAGAATATTGCAATTGTCTGACAAAAGTGAAAAATGTAAATTTCCAATTTCAACCAAACATGCTAGAAATGCTCCAATTGAGCTAATTAGCTTATTGTGAGAATATTGCAATTGTCTGACAAAAGTGAAAAATGTAAATTTCCAATTTCAACCAAACATGCTAGAAATGCTCCAATTGAGCTAATTAGCTTATTGTGAGAATATTACAAACGTCTGACAACACTGAAAAATGTAAATTTCCAATTTCAACCAAACATGCTAGAAATGCTCCAATTGAGCTAATTAGCTTATTGTGAGAATATTACAAACGTCTGACAAAACTGAAAAATGTAAATTTCCAATTTCAACCAAACATGCTAGAAATGCTCCAATTGAGCTAATTAGCTTATTGTGAGAATATTACAAACGTCTGACAAAAGTGAAAAATGTAAATTTCCAATTTCAATCAAACATGCTAGAATTGCTCAAATTGCGCAAATAAGCCTACTGTAAGAATTTTACAAACGTCTGACAAAAGTGAAAAATGTAAATTTTCAATTTCAACCAAACATGCTAGAAATGCTCCAATTGACCTAATTAGCTTATTGTGAGAATATTACAAACGTCTGACAAAACTGAAAAATGTAAATTTCCAATTTCAACCAAACATGCTAGAAATGCTCCAATTGAGCTAATTAGCTTATTGTGAGAATATTACAAACGTCTGACAAAAGTGAAAAATGTAAATTTCCAATTTCAACCAAACATGCTAGAATTGCTCAAATTGCGCAAATAAGCCTACTGTAAGAATTTTACAAACGTCTGACAAAAGTGAAAAATGTAAATTTTCAATTTTAACCAAACATGCTAGAAATGCTCCAATTGACCTAATTAGCTTATTGTGAGAATATTACAAACGTCTGACAACACTGAAAAATGTAAATTTCCAAATTCAACCAAACATGCTAGAAATGCTCCAATTGAGCTAATTAGCTTATTGTGAGAATATTACAAACGTCTGACAAAAGTGAAAAATGTAAATTTCCAATTTCAACCAAACATGCTAGAATTGCTCAAATTGCGCAAATAAGCCTACTGTAAGAATTTTACAAACGTCTGACAAAAGTGAAAAATGTAAATTTTCAATTTCAACCAAACATGCTAGAAATGCTCCAATTGACCTAATTAGCTTATTGTGAGAATATTACAAACGTCTGATAACACTGAAAAATGTAAATTTCCAATTTCAACCAAACATGCTAGAAATGCTCCAATTGAGCTAATTAGCTTATTGTGAGAATATTGCAATTGTCTGACAAAAGTGAAAAATGTAAATTTCCAATTTCAATCAAACATGCTAGAATTGCTCAAATTGCGCAAATAAGCCTACTGTAAGAATTTTACAAACGTCTGACAAAAGTGAAAAATGTAAATTTTCAATTTCAACCAAACATGCTAGAAATGCTCCAATTGACCTAATTAGCTTATTGTGAGAATATTACAAACGTCTGACAAAACTGAAAAATGTAAATTTCCAATTTCAACCAAACATGCTAGAAATGCTCCAATTGAGCTAATTAGCTTATTGTGAGAATATTACAAACGTCTGACAAAAGTGAAAAATGTAAATTTCCAATTTCAACCAAACATGCTAGAATTGCTCAAATTGCGCAAATAAGCCTACTGTAAGAATTTTACAAACGTCTGACAAAAGTGAAAAATGTAAATTTTCAATTTCAACCAAACATGCTAGAAATGCTCCAATTGACCTAATTAGCTTATTGTGAGAATATTACAAACGTCTGTCAAAAGTGAAAAATGTAAATTTCCAATTTCAACCAAACATGCTAGAAATGCTCCAATTGAGCTAATTAGCTTATTGTGAGAATATTACAAACGTCTGACAAACATGAAAAATGTAAATTTCCAATTTCAACCAAACATGCTAGAAATGCTCTAATTGAGCTAATTAGCTTATTGTAATAATATTACAAACGTCTGACAAAACTGAAAAATGTAAATTTCCAATTTCAACCAAACATGCTAGAAATGCTCCAATTGAGCTAATTAGCTTATTGTGTGAATATTACAAACGTCTGACAACACTGAAAAATGTAAATTTCCAATTTCAACCAAACATGCTAGAAATGCTCCAATTGAGCTGATTAGCTTATTGTGAGAATATTGCAATTGTCTGACAAAAGTGAAAAATGTAAATTGCCAATTTCATCCAAACATGCTAGAAATGCTCCAATTGAGCTAATTAGCTTATTGTGAGAATATTACAAACGTCTGACAAAAGTGAAAAATGTAAATTTCCAAATTCAACCAAACATGCTAGAAATGCTCCAATTGAGCTAATTAGCTTATTGTGAGAATATTACAAACGTCTGACAAAACTGAAAAATTTAAATTTCCAATTTCAACCAAACATGCTAGAAATGCTCCAATTGAGCTAATTAGCTTATTGTGAGAATATTACAAACGTCTGACAAAAGTGAAAAATGTAAATTTCCAAATTCAACCAAACATGCTAGAAATGCTCCAATTGAGCTAATTAGCTTATTGTGAGAATATTACAAACGTCTGACAAAACTGAAAAATTTAAATTTCCAATTTCAACCAAACATGCTAGAAATGCTCCAATTGAGCTAATTAGCTTATTGTGAGAATATTACAAACGTCTGACAAAAGTGAAAAATGTAAATTTCCAATTTCAACCAAACATGCTAGAAATGCTCCAATTGAGCTAATTAGCTTATTGTGAGAATATTGCAATTGTCTGACAAAAGTGAAAAATGTAAATTTCCAATTTCAACCAAACATGCTAGAAATGCTCCAATTGAGCCAATTAGCTTATTGTGAGAATATTGCAATTGTCTGACAAAAGTGAAAAATGTAAATTTTCAATTTCAACCAAACATGCTAGAAATGCTCCAATTGAGCTAATTAGCTTATTGTGAGAATATTGCAATTGTCTGACAAAAGTGAAAAATGTAAATTCCCAATTTCAACCAAACATGCTAGAAATGCTCCAATTGAGCTAATTAGCTTATTGTGAGAATATTACAAACGTCTGACAAAAGTGAAAAATGTAAATTTCCAATTTCAACCAAACATGCTAGAAATGCTCCAATTGAGCTAATTAGCTTATTGTGAGAATATTGCAATTGTCTAACAAAAGTGAAAATTGTAAATTTCCAAATTCAACCAAACATGCTAGAAATGCTCCAATTGAGCTAATTAGCTTATTGTGAGAATATTACAAACGTCTGACAACACTGAAAAATGTAAATTTCCAATTTCAACCAAACATGCTAGAAATGCTCCAATTGAGCTAATTAGCTTATTGTGAGAATATTACAAACGTCTGACAACACTGAAAAATGTAAATTTCCAATTTCAACCAAACATGCTAGAAATGCTCCAATTGAGCTAATTAGCTTATTGTGAGAATATTACAAACGTCTGACAAAACTGAAAAATTTAAATTTCCAATTTCAACCAAACATGCTAGAAATGCTCCAATTGAGCTAATTAGCTTATTGTGAGAATATTACAAACGTCTGACAAAAGTGAAAAATGTAAATTTCCAATTTCAACCAAACATGCTAGAAATGCTCCAATTGAGCTAATTAGCCTTTTGTGAGAATATTACAAACGTCTGACAAAAGTGAAAAATGTAAATTTCCAATTTCAACCAAACATGCTAGAAATGCTCCAATTGAGCTAATTAGCTTATTGTGAGAATATTACAAACGTCTGACAAAACTGAAAAATGTAAATTTCCAATTTCAACCAAACATGCTAGAAATGCTCCAATTGACCTAATTAGCTTATTGTGAGAATATTGCAATTGTCTAACAAAACTGAAAATTGTAAATTTCCAAATTCAACCAAACATGCTAGAAATGCTCCAATTGAGCTAATTAGCTTATTGTGAGAATATTGCAATTGTCTGACAAAAGTGAAAAATGTAAATTTCCAATTTCAACCAAACATGCTAGAAATGCTCCAATTGAGCTAATTAGCTTATTGTGAGAATATTGCAATTGTCTGACAAAAGTGAAAAATGTAAATTTCCAATTTCAACCAAACATGCTAGAAATGCTCCAATTGAGCTAATTAGCTTATTGTGAGAATATTACAAACGTCTGACAACACTGAAAAATGTAAATTTCCAATTTCAACCAAACATGCTAGAAATGCTCCAATTGAGCTAATTAGCTTATTGTGAGAATATTACAAACGTCTGACAAAACTGAAAAATGTAAATTTCCAATTTCAACCAAACATGCTAGAAATGCTCCAATTGAGCTAATTAGCTTATTGTGAGAATATTACAAACGTCTGACAAAAGTGAAAAATGTAAATTTCCAATTTCAATCAAACATGCTAGAATTGCTCAAATTGCGCAAATAAGCCTACTGTAAGAATTTTACAAACGTCTGACAAAAGTGAAAAATGTAAATTTTCAATTTCAACCAAACATGCTAGAAATGCTCCAATTGACCTAATTAGCTTATTGTGAGAATATTACAAACGTCTGACAAAACTGAAAAATGTAAATTTCCAATTTCAACCAAACATGCTAGAAATGCTCCAATTGAGCTAATTAGCTTATTGTGAGAATATTACAAACGTCTGACAAAAGTGAAAAATGTAAATTTCCAATTTCAACCAAACATGCTAGAATTGCTCAAATTGCGCAAATAAGCCTACTGTAAGAATTTTACAAACGTCTGACAAAAGTGAAAAATGTAAATTTTCAATTTTAACCAAACATGCTAGAAATGCTCCAATTGACCTAATTAGCTTATTGTGAGAATATTACAAACGTCTGACAACACTGAAAAATGTAAATTTCCAATTTCAACCAAACATGCTAGAAATGCTCCAATTGAGCTAATTAGCTTATTGTGAGAATATTGCAATTGTCTGACAAAAGTGAAAAATGTGAATTTCCAATTTCAACCAAACATGCTAAAAATGCTCCAATTGAGCTAATTAGCTTATTGTGAGAATATTACAAACGTCTGACAAAAGTGAAAAATGTAAATTTCCAATTTCAACCAAACATGCTAGAAATGCTCCAATTGAGCTAATTAGCTTATTGTGAGAATATTACAAACGTCTGACAAACATGAAAAATGTAAATTTCCAATTTCAACCAAACATGCTAGAAATGCTCTAATTGAGCTAATTAGCTTATTGTAATAATATTACAAACGTCTGACAAAACTGAAAAATGTAAA
Source organism: Watersipora subatra (assembly GCF_963576615.1). Lineage (NCBI taxonomy): Eukaryota > Metazoa > Bryozoa > Gymnolaemata > Cheilostomatida > Watersiporidae > Watersipora > Watersipora subatra. Next base: position 439,163 of record NW_027045270.1, read on the forward strand.
TTTCCAATTTCAACCAAACATGCTAGAAATGCTCCAATTGAGCTAATTAGCTTATTGTGTGAATATTACAAACGTCTGACAACACTGAAAAATGTAAATTTCCAATTTCAACCAAACATGCTAGAAATGCTTCAATTGAGCTAATTAGCTTATTGTGAGAATATTGCAATTGTCTGACAAAAGTGAAAAATGTAAATTGCCAATTTCATCCAAACATGCTAGAAATGCTCCAATTGAGCTAATTAGCTTATTGTGAGAATATTACAAACGTCTGACAAAAGTGAAAAATGTAAATTTCCAAATTCAACCAAACATGCTAGAAATGCTCCAATTGAGCTAATTAGCTTATTGTGAGAATATTACAAACGTCTGACAAAACTGAAAAATTTAAATTTCCAATTTCAACCAAACATGCTAGAAATGCTCCAATTGAGCTAATTAGCTTATTGTGAGAATATTACAAACGTCTGACAAAAGTGAAAAATGTAAATTTCCAATTTCAACCAAACATGCTAGAAATGCTCCAATTGAGCTAATTAGCTTATTGTGAGAATATTGCAATTGTCTGACAAAAGTGAAAAATGTAAATTTCCAATTTCAACCAAACATGCTAGAAATGCTCCAATTGAGCCAATTAGCTTATTGTGAGAATATTGCAATTGTCTGACAAAAGTGAAAAATGTAAATTTTCAATTTCAACCAAACATGCTAGAAATGCTCCAATTGAGCTAATTAGCTTATTGTGAGAATATTGCAATTGTCTGACAAAAGTGAAAAATGTAAATTCCCAATTTCAACCAAACATGCTAGAAATGCTCCAATTGAGCTAATTAGCTTATTGTGAGAATATTACAAACGTCTGACAAAAGTGAAAAATGTAAATTTCCAATTTCAACCAAACATGCTAGAAATGCTCCAATTGAGCTAATTAGCTTATTGTGAGAATATTGCAATTGTCTAACAAAAGTGAAAATTGTAAATTTCCAAATTCAACCAAACATGCTAGAAATGCTCCAATTGAGCTAATTAGCTTATTGTGAGAATATTACAAACGTCTGACAACACTGAAAAATGTAAATTTCCAATTTCAACCAAACATGCTAGAAATGCTCCAATTGAGCTAATTAGCTTATTGTGAGAATATTACAAACGTCTGACAACACTGAAAAATGTAAATTTCCAATTTCAACCAAACATGCTAGAAATGCTCCAATTGAGCTAATTAGCTTATTGTGAGAATATTGCAATTGTCTGACAAAAGTGAAAAATGTAAATTTCCAATTTCAACCAAACATGCTAGAAATGCTCCAATTGAGCTAATTAGCTTATTGTGAGAATATTACAAACGTCTGACAAAACTGAAAAATGTAAATTTCCAATTTCAACCAAACATGCTAGAAATGCTCCAATTGAGCTAATTAGCTTATTGTGAGAATATTACAAACGTCTGACAAAACTGAAAAATGTAAATTTCCAATTTCAACCAAACATGCTAGAAATGCTCCAATTGAGCTAATTAGCTTATTGTGAGAATATTACAAACGTCTGACAAAAGTGAAAAATGTAAATTTCCAATTTCAACCAAACATGCTAGAAATGCTCCAATTGAGCTAATTAGCCTTTTGTGAGAATATTACAAACGTCTGACAAAAGTGAAAAATGTAAATTTCCAATTTCAACCAAACATGCTAGAAATGCTCCAATTGAGCTAATTAGCTTATTGTGAGAATATTACAAACGTCTGACAAAACTGAAAAATGTAAATTTCCAATTTCACCCAAACATGCTAGAAATGCTCCAATTGAGCTAATTAGCTTATTGTGAGAATATTGCAATTGTCTGACAAAAGTGAAAAATGTAAATTTCCAATTTCAACCAAACATGCTAGAAATGCTCCAATTGAGCTAATTAGCTTATTGTGAGAATATTGCAATTGTCTGACAAAAGTGAAAAATGTAAATTTCCAATTTCAACCAAACATGCTAGAAATGCTCCAATTGACCTAATTAGCTTATTGTGAGAATATTGCAATTGTCTAACAAAAGTGAAAATTGTAAATTTCCAAATTCAACCAAACATGCTAGAAATGCTCCAATTGAGCTAATTAGCTTATTGTGAGAATATTGCAATTGTCTGACAAAAGTGAAAAATGTAAATTTCCAATTTCAACCAAACATGCTAGAAATGCTCCAATTGAGCTAATTAGCTTATTGTGAGAATATTGCAATTGTCTGACAAAAGTGAAAAATGTAAATTTCCAATTTCAACCAAACATGCTAGAAATGCTCCAATTGAGCTAATTAGCTTATTGTGAGAATATTACAAACGTCTGACAACACTGAAAAATGTAAATTTCCAATTTCAACCAAACATGCTAGAAATGCTCCAATTGAGCTAATTAGCTTATTGTGAGAATATTACAAACGTCTGACAAAACTGAAAAATTTAAATTTCCAATTTCAACCAAACATGCTAGAAATGCTCCAATTGAGCTAATTAGCTTATTGTGAGAATATTACAAACGTCTGACAAAAGTGAAAAATGTAAATTTCCAATTTCAACCAAACATGCTAGAAATGCTCCAATTGAGCTAATTAGCCTTTTGTGAGAATATTACAAACGTCTGACAAAAGTGAAAAATGTAAATTTCCAATTTCAACCAAACATGCTAGAAATGCTCCAATTGAGCTAATTAGCTTATTGTGAGAATATTACAAACGTCTGACAAAACTGAAAAATGTAAATTTCCAATTTCAACCAAACATGCTAGAAATGCTCCAATTGACCTAATTAGCTTATTGTGAGAATATTGCAATTGTCTAACAAAACTGAAAATTGTAAATTTCCAAATTCAACCAAACATGCTAGAAATGCTCCAATTGAGCTAATTAGCTTATTGTGAGAATATTGCAATTGTCTGACAAAAGTGAAAAATGTAAATTTCCAATTTCAACCAAACATGCTAGAAATGCTCCAATTGAGCTAATTAGCTTATTGTGAGAATATTGCAATTGTCTGACAAAAGTGAAAAATGTAAATTTCCAATTTCAACCAAACATGCTAGAAATGCTCCAATTGAGCTAATTAGCTTATTGTGAGAATATTACAAACGTCTGACAACACTGAAAAATGTAAATTTCCAATTTCAACCAAACATGCTAGAAATGCTCCAATTGAGCTAATTAGCTTATTGTGAGAATATTACAAACGTCTGACAAAACTGAAAAATGTAAATTTCCAATTTCAACCAAACATGCTAGAAATGCTCCAATTGAGCTAATTAGCTTATTGTGAGAATATTACAAACGTCTGACAAAAGTGAAAAATGTAAATTTCCAATTTCAATCAAACATGCTAGAATTGCTCAAATTGCGCAAATAAGCCTACTGTAAGAATTTTACAAACGTCTGACAAAAGTGAAAAATGTAAATTTTCAATTTCAACCAAACATGCTAGAAATGCTCCAATTGACCTAATTAGCTTATTGTGAGAATATTACAAACGTCTGACAAAACTGAAAAATGTAAATTTCCAATTTCAACCAAACATGCTAGAAATGCTCCAATTGAGCTAATTAGCTTATTGTGAGAATATTACAAACGTCTGACAAAAGTGAAAAATGTAAATTTCCAATTTCAACCAAACATGCTAGAATTGCTCAAATTGCGCAAATAAGCCTACTGTAAGAATTTTACAAACGTCTGACAAAAGTGAAAAATGTAAATTTTCAATTTCAACCAAACATGCTAGAAATGCTCCAATTGACCTAATTAGCTTATTGTGAGAATATTACAAACGTCTGACAAAACTGAAAAATGTAAATTTCCAATTTCAACCAAACATGCTAGAAATGCTCCAATTGAGCTAATTAGCTTATTGTGAGAATATTGCAATTGTCTGACAAAAGTGAAAAATGTGAATTTCCAATTTCAACCAAACATGCTAAAAATGCTCCAATTGAGCTAATTAGCTTATTGTGAGAATATTACAAACGTCTGACAAAAGTGAAAAATGTAAATTTCCAATTTCAACCAAACATGCTAGAAATGCTCCAATTGAGCTAATTAACTTATTGTGAGAATATTACAAACGTCTGACAAACATGAAAAATGTAAATTTCCAATTTCAACCAAACATGCTAGAAATGCTCCAATTGAGCTAATTAGCTTATTGTGAGAATATTACAAACGTCTGACAAAACTGAAAAATGTAAATTTCCAATTTCAACCAAACATGCTAGAAATGCTCCAATTGACCTAATTAGCTTATTGTGAGAATATTGCAATTGTCTAACAAAACTGAAAATTGTAAATTTCCAAATTCAACCAAACATGCTAGAAATGCTCCAATTGAGCTAATTAGCTTATTGTGAGAATATTGCAATTGTCTGACAAAAGTGAAAAATGTAAATTTCCAATTTCAACCAAACATGCTAGAAATGCTCCAATTGAGCTAATTAGCTTATTGTGAGAATATTGCAATTGTCTGACAAAAGTGAAAAATGTAAATTTCCAATTTCAACCAAACATGCTAGAAATGCTCCAATTGAGCTAATTAGCTTATTGTGAGAATATTACAAACGTCTGACAACACTGAAAAATGTAAATTTCCAATTTCAACCAAACATGCTAGAAATGCTCCAATTGAGCTAATTAGCTTATTGTGAGAATATTACAAACGTCTGACAAAACTGAAAAATGTAAATTTCCAATTTCAACCAAACATGCTAGAAATGCTCCAATTGAGCTAATTAGCTTATTGTGAGAATATTACAAACGTCTGACAAAAGTGAAAAATGTAAATTTCCAATTTCAATCAAACATGCTAGAATTGCTCAAATTGCGCAAATAAGCCTACTGTAAGAATTTTACAAACGTCTGACAAAAGTGAAAAATGTAAATTTTCAATTTCAACCAAACATGCTAGAAATGCTCCAATTGACCTAATTAGCTTATTGTGAGAATATTACAAACGTCTGACAAAACTGAAAAATGTAAATTTCCAATTTCAACCAAACATGCTAGAAATGCTCCAATTGAGCTAATTAGCTTATTGTGAGAATATTACAAACGTCTGACAAAAGTGAAAAATGTAAATTTCCAATTTCAACCAAACATGCTAGAATTGCTCAAATTGCGCAAATAAGCCTACTGTAAGAATTTTACAAACGTCTGACAAAAGTGAAAAATGTAAATTTTCAATTTCAACCAAACATGCTAGAAATGCTCCAATTGACCTAATTAGCTTATTGTGAGAATATTACAAACGTCTGACAAAACTGAAAAATGTAAATTTCCAATTTCAACCAAACATGCTAGAAATGCTCCAATTGAGCTAATTAGCTTATTGTGAGAATATTGCAATTGTCTGACAAAAGTGAAAAATGTGAATTTCCAATTTCAACCAAACATGCTAAAAATGCTCCAATTGAGCTAATTAGCTTATTGTGAGAATATTACAAACGTCTGACAAAAGTGAAAAATGTAAATTTCCAATTTCAACCAAACATGCTAGAAATGCTCCAATTGAGCTAATTAACTTATTGTGAGAATATTACAAACGTCTGACAAACATGAAAAATGTAAATTTCCAATTTCAACCAAACATGCTAGAAATGCTCTAATTGAGCTAATTAGCTTATTGTAATAATATTACAAACGTCTGACAAAACTGAAAAATGTAAATTTCCAATTTCAACCAAACATGCTAGAAATGCTCCAATTGAGCTAATTAGCTTATTGTGTGAATATTACAAACGTCTGACAACACTGAAAAATGTAAATTTCCAATTTCAACCAAACATGCTAGAAATGCTCCAATTGAGCTAATTAGCTTATTGTGAGAATATTACAAACGTCTGACAAAACTGAAAAATGTAAATTTCCAATTTCAACCAAACATGCTAGAAATGCTCCAATTGAGCTAATTAGCTTATTGTGAGAATATTACAAACGTCTGATAACACTGAAAAATGTAAATTTCCAATTTCAACCAAACATGCTAGAAATGCTCCAATTGAGCTAATTAGCTTATTGTGAGAATATTGCAATTGTCTGACAAAAGTGAAAAATGTAAATTTCCAATTTCAACCAAACATGCTAGAAATGCTCCAATTGAGCTAATTAGCTTATTGTGAGAATATTACAAACGTCTGACAAAACTGAAAAATGTAAATTTCCAATTTCAACCAAACATGCTAGAAATGCTCCAATTGAGCTAATTAGCTTATTGTGAGAATATTACAAACGTCTGACAAAAGTGAAAAATGTAAATTTCCAATTTCAACCAAACATGCTAGAAATGCTCCAATTGAGCTAATTAGCTTATTGTGAGAATATTACAAACGTCTGACAAAACTGAAAAATGTAAATTTCCAATTTCAACCAAACATGCTAGAAATGCTCCAATTGACCTAATTAGCTTATTGTGAGAATATTGCAATTGTCTAACAAAACTGAAAATTGTAAATTTCCAAATTCAACCAAACATGCTAGAAATGCTCCAATTGAGCTAATTAGCTTATTGTGAGAATATTGCAATTGTCTGACAAAAGTGAAAAATGTAAATTTCCAATTTCAACCAAACATGCTAGAAATGCTCCAATTGAGCTAATTAGCTTATTGTGAGAATATTGCAATTGTCTGACAAAAGTGAAAAATGTAAATTTCCAATTTCAACCAAACATGCTAGAAATGCTCCAATTGAGCTAATTAGCTTATTGTGAGAATATTACAAACGTCTGACAACACTGAAAAATGTAAATTTCCAATTTCAACCAAACATGCTAGAAATGCTCCAATTGAGCTAATTAGCTTATTGTGAGAATATTACAAACGTCTGACAAAACTGAACAATGTAAATTTCCAATTTCAACCAAACATGCTAGAAATGCTCCAATTGAGCTAATTAGCTTATTGTGAGAATATTGCAATTGTCTGACAAAAGTGAAAAATGTAAATTTCCAATTTCAACCAAACATGCTAGAAATGCTCCAATTGAGCTAATTAGCTTATTGTGAGAATATTACAAACGTCTGACAACACTGAAAAATGTAAATTTCCAATTTCAACCAAACATGCTAGAAATGCTCCAATTGAGCTAATTAGCTTATTGTGAGAATATTACAAACGTCTGACAAAACTGAAAAATTTAAATTTCCAATTTCAACCAAACATGCTAGAAATGCTCCAATTGAGCTAATTAGCTTATTGTGAGAATATTACAAACGTCTGACAAAAGTGAAAAATGTAAATTTCCAATTTCAACCAAACATGCTAGAAATGCTCCAATTGAGCTAATTAGCCTTTTGTGAGAATATTACAAACGTCTGACAAAAGTGAAAAATGTAAATTTCCAATTTCAACCAAACATGCTAGAAATGCTCCAATTGAGCTAATTAGCTTATTGTGAGAATATTACAAACGTCTGACAAAACTGAAAAATGTAAATTTCCAATTTCAACCAAACATGCTAGAAATGCTCCAATTGACCTAATTAGCTTATTGTGAGAATATTGCAATTGTCTAACAAAACTGAAAATTGTAAATTTCCAAATTCAACCAAACATGCTAGAAATGCTCCAATTGAGCTAATTAGCTTATTGTGAGAATATTGCAATTGTCTGACAAAAGTGAAAAATGTAAATTTCCAATTTCAACCAAACATGCTAGAAATGCTCCAATTGAGCTAATTAGCTTATTGTGAGAATATTGCAATTGTCTGACAAAAGTGAAAAATGTAAATTTCCAATTTCAACCAAACATGCTAGAAATGCTCCAATTGAGCTAATTAGCTTATTGTGAGAATATTACAAACGTCTGACAACACTGAAAAATGTAAATTTCCAATTTCAACCAAACATGCTAGAAATGCTCCAATTGAGCTAATTAGCTTATTGTGAGAATATTACAAACGTCTGACAAAACTGAAAAATGTAAATTTCCAATTTCAACCAAACATGCTAGAAATGCTCCAATTGAGCTAATTAGCTTATTGTGAGAATATTACAAACGTCTGACAAAAGTGAAAAATGTAAATTTCCAATTTCAATCAAACATGCTAGAATTGCTCAAATTGCGCAAATAAGCCTACTGTAAGAATTTTACAAACGTCTGACAAAAGTGAAAAATGTAAATTTTCAATTTCAACCAAACATGCTAGAAATGCTCCAATTGACCTAATTAGCTTATTGTGAGAATATTACAAACGTCTGACAAAACTGAAAAATGTAAATTTCCAATTTCAACCAAACATGCTAGAAATGCTCCAATTGAGCTAATTAGCTTATTGTGAGAATATTACAAACGTCTGACAAAAGTGAAAAATGTAAATTTCCAATTTCAACCAAACATGCTAGAATTGCTCAAATTGCGCAAATAAGCCTACTGTAAGAATTTTACAAACGTCTGACAAAAGTGAAAAATGTAAATTTTCAATTTCAACCAAACATGCTAGAAATGCTCCAATTGACCTAATTAGCTTATTGTGAGAATATTACAAACGTCTGACAAAACTGAAAAATGTAAATTTCCAATTTCAACCAAACATGCTAGAAATGCTCCAATTGAGCTAATTAGCTTATTGTGAGAATATTGCAATTGTCTGACAAAAGTGAAAAATGTGAATTTCCAATTTCAACCAAACATGCTAAAAATGCTCCAATTGAGCTAATTAGCTTATTGTGAGAATATTACAAACGTCTGACAAAAGTGAAAAATGTAAATTTCCAATTTCAACCAAACATGCTAGAAATGCTCCAATTGAGCTAATTAACTTATTGTGAGAATATTACAAACGTCTGACAAACATGAAAAATGTAAATTTCCAATTTCAACCAAACATGCTAGAAATGCTCTAATTGAGCTAATTAGCTTATTGTAATAATATTACAAACGTCTGACAAAACTGAAAAATGTAAATTTCCAATTTCAACCAAACATGCTAGAAATGCTCCAATTGAGCTAATTAGCTTATTGTGTGAATATTACAAACGTCTGACAACACTGAAAAATGTAAATTTCCAATTTCAACCAAACATGCTAGAAATGCTCCAATTGAGCTAATTAGCTTATTGTGAGAATATTACAAACGTCTGACAAAAGTGAAAAATGTAAATTTCCAATTTCAACCAAACATGCTAGAAATGCTCCAATTGAGCTAATTAGCTTATTGTGAGAATATTACAAACGTCTGACAAAACTGAAAAATGTAAATTTCCAATTTCAACCAAACATGCTAGAAATGCTCCAATTGAGCTAATTAGCTTATTGTGAGAATATTACAAACGTCTGATAACACTGAAAAATGTAAATTTCCAATTTCAACCAAACATGCTAGAAATGCTCCAATTGAGCTAATTAGCTTATTGTGAGAATATTGCAATTGTCTGACAAAAGTGAAAAATGTAAATTTCCAATTTCAACCAAACATGCTAGAAATGCTCCAATTGAGCTAATTAGCTTATTGTGAGAATATTACAAACGTCTGACAAAACTGAAAAATGTAAATTTCCAATTTCAACCAAACATGCTAGAAATGCTCCAATTGAGCTAATTAGCTTATTGTGAGAATATTACAAACGTCTGACAAAAGTGAAAAATGTAAATTTCCAATTTCAACCAAACATGCTAGAAATGCTCCAATTGAGCTAATTAGCTTATTGTGAGAATATTACAAACGTCTGACAAAACTGAAAAATGTAAATTTCCAATTTCAACCAAACATGCTAGAAATGCTCCAATTGACCTAATTAGCTTATTGTGAGAATATTGCAATTGTCTAACAAAACTGAAAATTGTAAATTTCCAAATTCAACCAAACATGCTAGAAATGCTCCAATTGAGCTAATTAGCTTATTGTGAGAATATTGCAATTGTCTGACAAAAGTGAAAAATGTAAATTTCCAATTTCAACCAAACATGCTAGAAATGCTCCAATTGAGCTAATTAGCTTATTGTGAGAATATTGCAATTGTCTGACAAAAGTGAAAAATGTAAATTTCCAATTTCAACCAAACATGCTAGAAATGCTCCAATTGAGCTAATTAGCTTATTGTGAGAATATTACAAACGTCTGACAACACTGAAAAATGTAAATTTCCAATTTCAACCAAACATGCTAGAAATGCTCCAATTGAGCTAATTAGCTTATTGTGAGAATATTACAAACGTCTGACAAAACTGAAAAATGTAAATTTCCAATTTCAACCAAACATGCTAGAAATGCTCCAATTGAGCTAATTAGCTTATTGTGAGAATATTACAAACGTCTGACAAAAGTGAAAAATGTAAATTTCCAATTTCAACCAAACATGCTAGAATTGCTCAAATTGCGCAAATAAGCCTACTGTAAGAATTTTACAAACGTCTGACAAAAGTGAAAAATGTAAATTTTCAATTTCAACCAAACATGCTAGAAATGCTCCAATTGACCTAATTAGCTTATTGTGAGAATATTACAAACGTCTGACAAAACTGAAAAATGTAAATTTCCAATTTCAACCAAACATGCTAGAAATGCTCCAATTGAGCTAATTAGCTTATTGTGAGAATATTACAAACGTCTGACAAAAGTGAAAAATGTAAATTTCCAATTTCAACCAAACATGCTAGAATTGCTCAAATTGCGCAAATAAGCCTACTGTAAGAATTTTACAAACGTCTGACAAAAGTGAAAAATGTAAATTTTCAATTTCAACCAAACATGCTAGAAATGCTCCAATTGACCTAATTAGCTTATTGTGAGAATATTACAAACGTCTGACAAAACTGAAAAATGTAAATTTCCAATTTCAACCAAACATGCTAGAAATGCTCCAATTGAGCTAATTAGCTTATTGTGAGAATATTGCAATTGTCTGACAAAAGTGAAAAATGTGAATTTCCAATTTCAACCAAACATGCTAAAAATGCTCCAATTGAGCTAATTAGCTTATTGTGAGAATATTACAAACGTCTGACAAAAGTGAAAAATGTAAATTTCCAATTTCAACCAAACATGCTAGAAATGCTCCAATTGAGCTAATTAGCTTATTGTGAGAATATTACAAACGTCTGACAAACATGAAAAATGTAAATTTCCAATTTCAACCAAACATGCTAGAAATGCTCTAATTGAGCTAATTAGCTTATTGTAATAATATTACAAACGTCTGACAAAACTGAAAAATGTAAATTTCCAATTTCAACCAAACATGCTAGAAATGCTCCAATTGAGCTAATTAGCTTATTGTGTGAATATTACAAACGTCTGACAACACTGAAAAATGTAAATTTCCAATTTCAACCAAACATGCTAGAAATGCTCCAATTGAGCTAATTAGCTTATTGTGAGAATATTACAAACGTCTGACAAAAGTGAAAAATGTAAATTTCCAATTTCAACCAAACATGCTAGAAATGCTCCAATTGAGCTAATTAGCTTATTGTGAGAATATTACAAACGTCTGACAAAACTGAAAAATGTAAATTTCCAATTTCAACCAAACATGCTAGAAATGCTCCAATTGAGCTAATTAGCTTATTGTGAGAATATTACAAACGTCTGATAACACTGAAAAATGTAAATTTCCAATTTCAACCAAACATGCTAGAAATGCTCCAATTGAGCTAATTAGCTTATTGTGAGATTATTGCAATTGTCTGACAAAAGTGAAAAATGTAAATTTCCAATTTCAACCAAACATGCTAGAAATGCTCCAATTGAGCTAATTAGCTTATTGTGAGAATATTACAAACGTCTGACAAAACTGAAAAATGTAAATTTCCAATTTCAACCAAACATGCTAGAAATGCTCCAATTGAGCTAATTAGCTTATTGTGAGAATATTACAAACGTCTGACAAAAGTGAAAAATGTAAATTTCCAATTTCAACCAAACATGCTAGAAATGCTCCAATTGAGCTAATTAGCTTATTGTGAGAATATTACAAACGTCTGACAAAACTGAAAAATGTAAATTTCCAATTTCAACCAAACATGCTAGAAATGCTCCAATTGAGCTAATTAGCTTATTGTGAGAATATTACAAACGTCTGACAAAACTGAAAAATGTAAAATTCCAATTTCAACCAAACATGCTAGAAATGCTCCAATTGAGCTAATTAGCTTATTGTGAGAATATTGCAATTGTCTGACAAAAGTGAAAAATGTAAATTTCCAATTTCAACCAAACATGCTAGAAATGCTCCAATTGAGCTAATTAGCTTATTGTGAGAATATTGCAATTGTCTGACAAAAGTGAAAAATGTAAATTTCCAATTTCAACCAAACATGCTAGAAATGCTCCAATTGAGCTAATTAGCTTATTGTGAGAATATTGCAATTGTCTGACAAAAGTGAAAAATGTAAATTTCCAATTTCAACCAAACATGCTAGAAATGCTCCAATTGACCTAATTAGCTTATTGTGAGAATATTGCAATTGTCTAACAAAAGTGAAAATTGTAAATTTCCAAATTCAACCAAACATGCTAGAAATGCTCCAATTGAGCTAATTAGCTTATTGTGAGAATATTGCAATTGTCTGACAAAAGTGAAAAATGTAAATTTCCATTTTCAACCAAACATGCTAGAAATGCTCCAATTGAGCTAATTAGCTTATTGTGAGAATATTACAAACGTCTGACAAAACTGAAAAATGTAAATTTCCAATTTCAACCAAACATGCTAGAAATGCTCCAATTGAGCTAATTAGCTTATTGTGAGAATATTACAAACGTCTGACAAAAGTGAAAAATGTAAATTTCCAATTTGAACCAAACATGCTAGAAATGCTCCAATTGAGCTAATTAGCTTATTGTGAGAATATTACAATTGTCTGGGAAAAGTGAAAATGTAAATTTCCAATTTCAACCAAACATGCTAGAAATGCTCCAATTAAGCTAATTAGCTTATTGTGAGAATATTACAAACGTCTGACAAAAGTGAAAAATGTAAATTTCCAATTTCAACCAAACATGCTAGAAATGCTCAAATTGCGCAAATAAGCCTACTGTAAGACTTTTACAAACGTCTGACAAAAGTGAAAAATGTAAATTTCCAATTTCAACCAAACATGCTAGAAATGCTCCAATTGAGCTAATTAGCTTATTGTGAGAATATTACAAACGTCTGACAAAACTGAAAAATGTAAATTTTCAATTTCAACCAAACATGCTAGAAATGCTCCAATTGAGCTAATTAGCTTATTGTGAGAATATTACAAACGTCTGACAAAAGTGAAAAATGTAAATTTCCAATTTCAACCAAACATGCTAGAAATGCTCCAATTGAGCTAATTAGCTTATTGTGAGAATATTGCAATTGTCTGACAAAAGTGAAAAATGTAAATTTCCAATTTCAACCAAACATGCTAGAAATGCTCCAATTGAGCTAATTAGCTTATTGTGAGAATATTGCAATTGTCTGACAAAAGTGAAAAATGTAAATTTCCAATTTCAACCAAACATGCTAGAAATGCTCCAATTGAGCTAATTAGCTTATTGTGAGAATATTACAAACGTCTGACAAACATGAAAAATGTAAATTTCCAAATTCAACCAAACATGTTAGAAATGCTCAAATTGCGCAAATAAGCCTACTGTAAGACTTTTACAAACGTCTGACAAAAGTGAAAAATGTAAATTTCCAATTTCAACCAAACATGCTAGAAATGCTCCAATTGAGCTAATTAGCTTATTGTGAGAATATTGCAATTGTCTGACAAAAGTGAAAAATGTAAATTTCCAATTTCAACCAAACATGCTAGAAATGCTCCAATTGAGCTAATTAGCTTATTGTGAGAATATTGCAATTGTCTAACAAAAGTGAAAATTGTAAATTTCCAAATTCAACCAAACATGCTAGAAATGCTCCAATTGAGCTAATTAGCTTATTGTGAGAATATTGCAATTGTCTGACAAAAGTGAAAAATGTAAATTTCCATTTTCAACCAAACATGCTAGAAATGCTCCAATTGAGCTAATTAGCTTATTGTGAGAATATTACAAACGTCTGACAAAACTGAAAAATGTAAATTTCCAATTTCAACCAAACATGCTAGAAATGCTCCAATTGAGCTAATTAGCTTATTGTGAGAATATTACAAACGTCTGACAAAAGTGAAAAATGTAAATTTCCAATTTGAACCAAACATGCTAGAAATGCTCCAATTGAGCTAATTAGCTTATTGTGAGAATATTACAATTGTCTGGGAAAAGTGAAAATGTAAATTTCCAATTTCAACCAAACATGCTAGAAATGCTCCAATTAAGCTAATTAGCTTATTGTGAGAATATTACAAACGTCTGACAAAAGTGAAAAATGTAAATTTCCAATTTCAACCAAACATGCTAGAATTGCTCAAATTGCGCAAATAAGCCTACTGTAAGACTTTTACAAACGTCTGACAAAAGTGAAAAATGTAAATTTCCAATTTCAACCAAACATGCTAGAAATGCTCCAATTGAGCTAATTAGCTTATTGTGAGAATATTGCAATTGTCTGACAAAAGAGAAAAATGTAAATTTCCAATTTCAACCAAACATGCTAGAAATGCTCCAATTGAGCTAATTAGCTTATTGTGAGAATATTACAAACGTCTGACAACACTGAAAATTGTAAATTTCCAATTTCAACCAAACATGCTAGAAATGCTCCAATTGAGCTAATTAGCTTATTGTGAGAATATTACAAACGTCTGACAACACTGAAAAATGTAAATTTCCAATTTCAACCAAACATGCTAGAAATGCTCCAATTGAGCTAATTAGCTTATTGTGAGAATATTGCAATTGTCTGACAAAAGTGAAAAATGTAAATTTCCAATTTCAACCAAACATGCTAGAAATGCTCCAATTGAGCTAATTAGCTTATTGTGAGAATATTACAAACGTCTGACAAAACTGAAAAATGTAAATTTCCAATTTCAACCAAACATGCTAGAAATGCTCCAATTGAGCTAATTAGCTTATTCTGAGAATATTACAAACGTCTGACAAAACTGAAAAATGTAAATTTCCAATTTCAACCAAACATGCTAGAAATGCTCCAATTGAGCTAATTAGCTTATTGTGAGAATATTACAAACGTCTGACAACACTGAAAAATGTAAATTTCCAATTTCAACCAAACATGCTAGAAATGCTCCAATTGAGCTAATTAGCTTATTGTGAGAATATTGCAATTGTCTGACAAAAGTGAAAAATGTAAATTTCCAATTTCAACCAAACATGCTAGAAATGCTCCAATTGAGCTAATTAGCTTATTGTGAGAATATTGCAATTGTCTAACAAAAGTGAAAATTGTAAATTTCCAAATTCAACCAAACATGCTAGAAATGCTCCAATTGAGCTAATTAGCTTATTGTGAGAATATTGCAATTGTCTGACAAAAGTGAAAAATGTAAATTTCCAATTTCAACCAAACATGCTAGAAATGCTCCAATTGAGCTAATTAGCTTATTGTGAGAATATTGCAATTGTCTGACAAAAGTGAAAAATGTAAATTTCCAATTTCAACCAAACATGCTAGAAATGCTCCAATTGAGCTAATTAGCTTATTGTGAGAATATTGCAATTGTCTGACAAAAGTGAAAAATGTAAATTTCCAATTTCAACCAAACATGCTAGAAATGCTCCAATTGAGCTAATTAGCTTATTGTGAGAATATTACAAACGTCTGACAACACTGAAAAATGTAAATTTCCAATTTCAACCAAACATGCTAGAAATGCTCCAATTGAGCTAATTAGCTTATTGTGAGAATATTGCAATTGTCTGACAAAAGTGAAAAATGTAAATTTCCAATTTCAACCAAACATGCTAGAAATGCTCCAATTGAGCTAATTAGCTTATTGTGAGAATATTACAAACAGCTGACAAACATGAAAAATGTAAATTTCCAATTTCAACCAAACATGCTAGAAATGCTCTAATTGAGCTAATTAGCTTATTGTAATAATATTACAAACGTCTGACAAAACTGAAAAATGTAAATTTCCAATTTCAACCAAACATGCTAGAAATGCTCCAATTGAGCTAATTAGCTTATTGTGAGAATATTGCAATTGTCTGACAAAAGTGAAAAATGTAAATTTCCAATTTCAACCAAACATGCTAGAAATGCTCCAATTGAGCTAATTAGCTTATTGTGAGAATATTACAAACGTCTGACAAAACTGAAAAATGTAAATTTCCAATTTCAACCAAACATGCTAGAAATGCTCTAATTGAGCTAATTAGCTTATTGTAATAATATTACAAACGTCTGACAAAACTGAAAAATGTAAATTTCCAATTTCAACCAAACATGCTAGAAATGCTCCAATTGAGCTAATTAGCTTATTGTGAGAATATTGCAATTGTCTGACAAAAGTGAAAAATGTAAATTTCCAATTTCAACCAAACATGCTAGAAATGCTCCAATTGAGCTAATTAGCTTATTGTGAGAATATTACAAACGTCTGACAAAACTGAAAAATGTAAATTTCCAATTTCAACCAAACATGCTAGAAATGCTCCAATTGAGCTAATTAGCTTATTGTGAGAATATTACAAATGTCTGACAAAACTGAAAAATGTAAATTTCCAATTTCAACTAAACATGCTAGAAATGCTCCAATTGAGCTAATTAGCTTATTGTGAGAATATTGCAATTGTCTGACAAAAGTGAAAAATGTAAATTTCCAATTTCAACCAAACATGCTAGAAATGCTCCAATTGAGCTAATTAGCTTATTGTGAGAATATTGCAATTGTCTGACAAAAGAGAAAAATGTAAATTTCCAATTTCAACCAAACATGCTAGAAATGCTCCAATTGAGCTAATTAGCTTATTGTGAGAATATTACAAACGTCTGACAACACTGAAAATTGTAAATTTCCAATTTCAACCAAACATGCTAGAAATGCTCCAATTGAGCTAATTAGCTTATTGTGAGAATATTACAAACGTCTGACAACACTGAAAAATGTAAATTTCCAATTTCAACCAAACATGCTAGAAATGCTCCAATTGAGCTAATTAGCTTATTGTGAGAATATTGCAATTGTCTGACAAAAGTGAAAAATGTAAATTTCCAATTTCAACCAAACATGCTAGAAATGCTCCAATTGAGCTAATTAGCTTATTGTGAGAATATTACAAACGTCTGACAAAACTGAAAAATGTAAATTTCCAATTTCAACCAAACATGCTAGAAATGCTCCAATTGAGCTAATTAGCTTATTCTGAGAATATTACAAACGTCTGACAAAACTGAAAAATGTAAATTTCCAATTTCAACCAAACATGCTAGAAATGCTCCAATTGAGCTAATTAGCTTATTGTGAGAATATTACAAACGTCTGACAACACTGAAAAATGTAAATTTCCAATTTCAACCAAACATGCTAGAAATGCTCCAATTGAGCTAATTAGCTTATTGTGAGAATATTGCAATTGTCTGACAAAAGTGAAAAATGTAAATTTCCAATTTCAACCAAACATGCTAGAAATGCTCCAATTGAACTAATTAGCTTATTGTGAGAATATTGCAATTGTCTAACAAAAGTGAAAATTGTAAATTTCCAAATTCAACCAAACATGCTAGAAATGCTCCAATTGAGCTAATTAGCTTATTGTGAGAATATTGCAATTGTCTGACAAAAGTGAAAAATGTAAATTTCCAATTTCAACCAAACATGCTAGAAATGCTCCAATTGAGCTAATTAGCTTATTGTGAGAATATTGCAATTGTCTGACAAAAGTGAAAAATGTAAATTTCCAATTTCAACCAAACATGCTAGAAATGCTCCAATTGAGCTAATTAGCTTATTGTGAGAATATTGCAATTGTCTGACAAAAGTGAAAAATGTAAATTTCCAATTTCAACCAAACATGCTAGAAATGCTCCAATTGAGCTAATTAGCTTATTGTGAGAATATTACAAACGTCTGACAACACTGAAAAATGTAAATTTCCAATTTCAACCAAACATGCTAGAAATGCTCCAATTGAGCTAATTAGCTTATTGTGAGAATATTACAAACGTCTGACAAAAGTGAAAAATGTAAATTTCCAATTTCAACCAAACATGCTAGAAATGCTCCAATTGAGCTAATTAGCTTATTGTGAGAATATTACAAACGTCTGACAAAACTGAAAAATGTAAATTTTCAATTTCAACCAAACATGCTAGAAATGCTCCAATTGAGCTAATTAGCTTATTGTGAGAATATTACAAACGTCTGACAAAAGTGAAAAATGTAAATTTCCAATTTCAACCAAACATGCTAGAAATGCTCCAATTGAGCTAATTAGCTTATTGTGAGAATATTGCAATTGTCTGACAAAAGTGAAAAATGTAAATTTCCAATTTCAACCAAACATGCTAGAAATGCTCCAATTGAGCTAATTAGCTTATTGTGAGAATATTGCAATTGTCTGACAAAAGTGAAAAATGTAAATTTCCAATTTCAACCAAACATGCTAGAAATGCTCCAATTGAGCTAATTAGCTTATTGTGAGAATATTACAAACGTCTGACAAACATGAAAAATGTAAATTTCCAAATTCAACCAAACATGTTAGAAATGCTCAAATTGCGCAAATAAGCCTACTGTAAGACTTTTACAAACGTCTGACAAAAGTGAAAAATGTAAATTTCCAATTTCAACCAAACATGCTAGAAATGCTCCAATTGAGCTAATTAGCTTATTGTGAGAATATTGCAATTGTCTGACAAAAGTGAAAAATGTAAATTTCCAATTTCAACCAAACATGCTAGAAATGCTCCAATTGAGCTAATTAGCTTATTGTGAGAATATTGCAATTGTCTAACAAAAGTGAAAATTGTAAATTTCCAAATTCAACCAAACATGCTAGAAATGCTCCAATTGAGCTAATTAGCTTATTGTGAGAATATTGCAATTGTCTGACAAAAGTGAAAAATGTAAATTTCCATTTTCAACCAAACATGCTAGAAATGCTCCAATTGAGCTAATTAGCTTATTGTGAGAATATTACAAACGTCTGACAAAACTGAAAAATGTAAATTTCCAATTTCAACCAAACATGCTAGAAATGCTCCAATTGAGCTAATTAGCTTATTGTGAGAATATTACAAACGTCTGACAAAAGTGAAAAATGTAAATTTCCAATTTGAACCAAACATGCTAGAAATGCTCCAATTGAGCTAATTAGCTTATTGTGAGAATATTACAATTGTCTGGGAAAAGTGAAAATGTAAATTTCCAATTTCAACCAAACATGCTAGAAATGCTCCAATTAAGCTAATTAGCTTATTGTGAGAATATTACAAACGTCTGACAAAAGTGAAAAATGTAAATTTCCAATTTCAACCAAACATGCTAGAATTGCTCAAATTGCGCAAATAAGCCTACTGTAAGACTTTTACAAACGTCTGACAAAAGTGAAAAATGTAAATTTCCAATTTCAACCAAACATGCTAGAAATGCTCCAATTGAGCTAATTAGCTTATTGTGAGAATATTGCAATTGTCTGACAAAAGAGAAAAATGTAAATTTCCAATTTCAACCAAACATGCTAGAAATGCTCCAATTGAGCTAATTAGCTTATTGTGAGAATATTACAAACGTCTGACAACACTGAAAATTGTAAATTTCCAATTTCAACCAAACATGCTAGAAATGCTCCAATTGAGCTAATTAGCTTATTGTGAGAATATTACAAACGTCTGACAACACTGAAAAATGTAAATTTCCAATTTCAACCAAACATGCTAGAAATGCTCCAATTGAGCTAATTAGCTTATTGTGAGAATATTGCAATTGTCTGACAAAAGTGAAAAATGTAAATTTCCAATTTCAACCAAACATGCTAGAAATGCTCCAATTGAGCTAATTAGCTTATTGTGAGAATATTACAAACGTCTGACAAAACTGAAAAATGTAAATTTCCAATTTCAACCAAACATGCTAGAAATGCTCCAATTAAGCTAATTAGCTTATTGTGAGAATATTACAAACGTCTGACAAAAGTGAAAAATGTAAATTTCCAATTTCAACCAAACATGCTAGAATTGCTCAAATTGCGCAAATAAGCCTACTGTAAGACTTTTACAAACGTCTGACAAAAGTGAAAAATGTAAATTTCCAATTTCAACCAAACATGCTAGAAATGCTCCAATTGAGCTAATTAGCTTATTCTGAGAATATTACAAACGTCTGACAAAACTGAAAAATGTAAATTTCCAATTTCAACCAAACATGCTAGAAATGCTCCAATTGAGCTAATTAGCTTATTGTGAGAATATTACAAACGTCTGACAAAACTGAAAAATGTAAATTTCCAATTTCAACCAAACATGCTAGAAATGCTCCAATTGAGCTAATTAGCTTATTCTGAGAATATTACAAACGTCTGACAAAACTGAAAAATGTAAATTTCCAATTTCAACCAAACATGCTAGAAATGCTCCAATTGAGCTAATTAGCTTATTGTGAGAATATTACAAACGTCTGACAACACTGAAAAATGTAAATTTCCAATTTCAACCAAACATGCTAGAAATGCTCCAATTGAGCTAATTAGCTTATTGTGAGAATATTGCAATTGTCTGACAAAAGTGAAAAATGTAAATTTCCAATTTCAACCAAACATGCTAGAAATGCTCCAATTGAGCTAATTAGCTTATTGTGAGAATATTGCAATTGTCTAACAAAAGTGAAAATTGTAAATTTCCAAATTCAACCAAACATGCTAGAAATGCTCCAATTGAGCTAATTAGCTTATTGTGAGAATATTGCAATTGTCTGACAAAAGTGAAAAATGTAAATTTCCAATTTCAACCAAACATGCTAGAAATGCTCCAATTGAGCTAATTAGCTTATTGTGAGAATATTGCAATTGTCTGACAAAAGTGAAAAATGTAAATTTCCAATTTCAACCAAACATGCTAGAAATGCTCCAATTGAGCTAATTAGCTTATTGTGAGAATATTGCAATTGTCTGACAAAAGTGAAAAATGTAAATTTCCAATTTCAACCAAACATGCTAGAAATGCTCCAATTGAGCTAATTAGCTTATTGTGAGAATATTACAAACGTCTGACAACACTGAAAAATGTAAATTTCCAATTTCAACCAAACATGCTAGAAATGCTCCAATTGAGCTAATTAGCTTATTGTGAGAATATTGCAATTGTCTGACAAAAGTGAAAAATGTAAATTTCCAATTTCAACCAAACATGCTAGAAATGCTCCAATTGAGCTAATTAGCTTATTGTGAGAATATTACAAACGTCTGACAAACATGAAAAATGTAAATTTCCAATTTCAACCAAACATGCTAGAAATGCTCTAATTGAGCTAATTAGCTTATTGTAATAATATTACAAACGTCTGACAAAACTGAAAAATGTAAATTTCCAATTTCAACCAAACATGCTAGAAATGCTCCAATTGAGTTAATTAGCTTATTGTGAGAATATTGCAATTGTCTGACAAAAGTGAAAAATGTAAATTTCCAATTTCAACCAAACATGCTAGAAATGCTCCAATTGAGCTAATTAGCTTATTGTGAGAATATTACAAACGTCTGACAAAACTGAAAAATGTAAATTTCCAATTTCAACCAAACATGCTAGAAATGCTCTAATTGAGCTAATTAGCTTATTGTAATAATATTACAAACGTCTGACAAAACTGAAAAATGTAAATTTCCAATTTCAACCAAACATGCTAGAAATGCTCCAATTGAGCTAATTAGCTTATTGTGAGAATATTGCAATTGTCTGACAAAAGTGAAAAATGTAAATTTCCAATTTCAACCAAACATGCTAGAAATGCTCCAATTGAGCTAATTAGCTTATTGTGAGAATATTACAAACGTCTGACAAAACTGAAAAATGTAAATTTCCAATTTCAACCAAACATGCTAGAAATGCTCCAATTGAGCTAATTAGCTTATTGTGAGAATATTACAAATGTCTGACAAAACTGAAAAATGTAAATTTCCAATTTCAACTAAACATGCTAGAAATGCTCCAATTGAGCTAATTAGCTTATTGTGAGAATATTGCAATTGTCTGACAAAAGTGAAAAATGTAAATTTCCAATTTCAACCAAACATGCTAGAAATGCTCCAATTGAGCTAATTAGCTTATTGTGAGAATATTGCAATTGTCTGACAAAAGAGAAAAATGTAAATTTCCAATTTCAACCAAACATGCTAGAAATGCTCCAATTGAGCTAATTAGCTTATTGTGAGAATATTACAAACGTCTGACAACACTGAAAATTGTAAATTTCCAATTTCAACCAAACATGCTAGAAATGCTCCAATTGAGCTAATTAGCTTATTGTGAGAATATTACAAACGTCTGACAACACTGAAAAATGTAAATTTCCAATTTCAACCAAACATGCTAGAAATGCTCCAATTGAGCTAATTAGCTTATTGTGAGAATATTGCAATTGTCTGACAAAAGTGAAAAATGTAAATTTCCAATTTCAACCAAACATGCTAGAAATGCTCCAATTGAGCTAATTAGCTTATTGTGAGAATATTACAAACGTCTGACAAAACTGAAAAATGTAAATTTCCAATTTCAACCAAACATGCTAGAAATGCTCCAATTGAGCTAATTAGCTTATTCTGAGAATATTACAAACGTCTGACAAAACTGAAAAATGTAAATTTCCAATTTCAACCAAACATGCTAGAAATGCTCCAATTGAGCTAATTAGCTTATTGTGAGAATATTACAAACGTCTGACAACACTGAAAAATGTAAATTTCCAATTTCAACCAAACATGCTAGAAATGCTCCAATTGAGCTAATTAGCTTATTGTGAGAATATTGCAATTGTCTGACAAAAGTGAAAAATGTAAATTTCCAATTTCAACCAAACATGCTAGAAATGCTCCAATTGAACTAATTAGCTTATTGTGAGAATATTGCAATTGTCTAACAAAAGTGAAAATTGTAAATTTCCAAATTCAACCAAACATGCTAGAAATGCTCCAATTGAGCTAATTAGCTTATTGTGAGAATATTGCAATTGTCTGACAAAAGTGAAAAATGTCAATTTCCAATTTCAACCAAACATGCTAGAAATGCTCCAATTGAGCTAATTAGCTTACTGTGAGAATATTGCAATTGTCTGACAAAAGTGAAAAATGTAAAATTCCAATTTCAACCAAACATGCTAGAAATGCTCCAATTGAGCTAATTAGCTTATTGTGAGAATATTGCAATTGTCTGACAAAAGTGAAAAATGTAAATTTCCAATTTCAACCAAACATGCTAGAAATGCTCCAATTGAGCTAATTAGCTTATTGTGAGAATATTACAAACGTCTGACAACACTGAAAAATGTAAATTTCCAATTTCAACCAAACATGCTAGAAATGCTCCAATTGAGCTAATTAGCTTATTGTGAGAATATTAC
Organism: Watersipora subatra; assembly: GCF_963576615.1. NCBI lineage: Eukaryota > Metazoa > Bryozoa > Gymnolaemata > Cheilostomatida > Watersiporidae > Watersipora > Watersipora subatra. Next base: position 462,553 of record NW_027045270.1, read on the forward strand.
AAACGTCTGACAAAAGTGAAAAATGTAAATTTCCAATTTCAACCAAACATGCTAGAAATGCTCCAATTGAGCTAATTAGCTTATTGTGAGAATATTACAAACGTCTGACAAAACTGAAAAATGTAAATTTTCAATTTCAACCAAACATGCTAGAAATGCTCCAATTGAGCTAATTAGCTTATTGTGAGAATATTACAAACGTCTGACAAAAGTGAAAAATGTAAATTTCCAATTTCAACCAAACATGCTAGAAATGCTCCAATTGAGCTAATTAGCTTATTGTGAGAATATTGCAATTGTCTGACAAAAGTGAAAAATGTAAATTTCCAATTTCAACCAAACATGCTAGAAATGCTCCAATTGAGCTAATTAGCTTATTGTGAGAATATTGCAATTGTCTGACAAAAGTGAAAAATGTAAATTTCCAATTTCAACCAAACATGCTAGAAATGCTCCAATTGAGCTAATTAGCTTATTGTGAGAATATTACAAACGTCTGACAAACATGAAAAATGTAAATTTCCAAATTCAACCAAACATGTTAGAAATGCTCAAATTGCGCAAATAAGCCTACTGTAAGACTTTTACAAACGTCTGACAAAAGTGAAAAATGTAAATTTCCAATTTCAACCAAACATGCTAGAAATGCTCCAATTGAGCTAATTAGCTTATTGTGAGAATATTGCAATTGTCTGACAAAAGTGAAAAATGTAAATTTCCAATTTCAACCAAACATGCTAGAAATGCTCCAATTGAGCTAATTAGCTTATTGTGAGAATATTGCAATTGTCTAACAAAAGTGAAAATTGTAAATTTCCAAATTCAACCAAACATGCTAGAAATGCTCCAATTGAGCTAATTAGCTTATTGTGAGAATATTGCAATTGTCTGACAAAAGTGAAAAATGTAAATTTCCATTTTCAACCAAACATGCTAGAAATGCTCCAATTGAGCTAATTAGCTTATTGTGAGAATATTACAAACGTCTGACAAAACTGAAAAATGTAAATTTCCAATTTCAACCAAACATGCTAGAAATGCTCCAATTGAGCTAATTAGCTTATTGTGAGAATATTACAAACGTCTGACAAAAGTGAAAAATGTAAATTTCCAATTTGAACCAAACATGCTAGAAATGCTCCAATTGAGCTAATTAGCTTATTGTGAGAATATTACAATTGTCTGGGAAAAGTGAAAATGTAAATTTCCAATTTCAACCAAACATGCTAGAAATGCTCCAATTAAGCTAATTAGCTTATTGTGAGAATATTACAAACGTCTGACAAAAGTGAAAAATGTAAATTTCCAATTTCAACCAAACATGCTAGAATTGCTCAAATTGCGCAAATAAGCCTACTGTAAGACTTTTACAAACGTCTGACAAAAGTGAAAAATGTAAATTTCCAATTTCAACCAAACATGCTAGAAATGCTCCAATTGAGCTAATTAGCTTATTGTGAGAATATTGCAATTGTCTGACAAAAGAGAAAAATGTAAATTTCCAATTTCAACCAAACATGCTAGAAATGCTCCAATTGAGCTAATTAGCTTATTGTGAGAATATTACAAACGTCTGACAACACTGAAAATTGTAAATTTCCAATTTCAACCAAACATGCTAGAAATGCTCCAATTGAGCTAATTAGCTTATTGTGAGAATATTACAAACGTCTGACAACACTGAAAAATGTAAATTTCCAATTTCAACCAAACATGCTAGAAATGCTCCAATTGAGCTAATTAGCTCATTGTGAGAATATTGCAATTGTCTGACAAAAGTGAAAATTGTAAATTTCCAATTTCAACCAAACATGCTAGAAATGCTCCAATTGAGCTAATTAGCTTATTGTGAGAATATTACAAACGTCTGACAAAACTGAAAAATGTAAATTTCCAATTTCAACCAAACATGCTAGAAATGCTCCAATTGAGCTAATTAGCTTATTCTGAGAATATTACAAACGTCTGACAAAACTGAAAAATGTAAATTTCCAATTTCAACCAAACATGCTAGAAATGCTCCAATTGAGCTAATTAGCTTATTGTGAGAATATTACAAACGTCTGACAACACTGAAAAATGTAAATTTCCAATTTCAACCAAACATGCTAGAAATGCTCCAATTGAGCTAATTAGCTTATTGTGAGAATATTGCAATTGTCTGACAAAAGTGAAAAATGTAAATTTCCAATTTCAACCAAACATGCTAGAAATGCTCCAATTGAGCTAATTAGCTTATTGTGAGAATATTGCAATTGTCTAACAAAAGTGAAAATTGTAAATTTCCAAATTCAACCAAACATCTAGAAATGCTCCAATTGAGCTAATTAGCTTATTGTGAGAATATTGCAATTGTCTGACAAAAGTGAAAAATGTAAATTTCCAATTTCAACCAAACATGCTAGAAATGCTCCAATTGAGCTAATTAGCTTATTGTGAGAATATTGCAATTGTCTGACAAAAGTGAAAAATGTAAATTTCCAATTTCAACCAAACATGCTAGAAATGCTCCAATTGAGCTAATTAGCTTATTGTGAGAATATTGCAATTGTCTGACAAAAGTGAAAAATGTAAATTTCCAATTTCAACCAAACATGCTAGAAATGCTCCAATTGAGCTAATTAGCTTATTGTGAGAATATTACAAACGTCTGACAACACTGAAAAATGTAAATTTCCAATTTCAACCAAACATGCTAGAAATGCTCCAATTGAGCTAATTAGCTTATTGTGAGAATATTGCAATTGTCTGACAAAAGTGAAAAATGTAAATTTCCAATTTCAACCAAACATGCTAGAAATGCTCCAATTGAGCTAATTAGCTTATTGTGAGAATATTACAAACGTCTGACAAACATGAAAAATGTAAATTTCCAATTTCAACCAAACATGCTAGAAATGCTCTAATTGAGCTAATTAGCTTATTGTAATAATATTACAAACGTCTGACAAAACTGAAAAATGTAAATTTCCAATTTCAACCAAACATGCTAGAAATGCTCCAATTGAGCTAATTAGCTTATTGTGAGAATATTGCAATTGTCTGACAAAAGTGAAAAATGTAAATTTCCAATTTCAACCAAACATGCTAGAAATGCTCCAATTGAGCTAATTAGCTTATTGTGAGAATATTACAAACGTCTGACAAAACTGAAAAATGTAAATTTCCAATTTCAACCAAACATGCTAGAAATGCTCTAATTGAGCTAATTAGCTTATTGTAATAATATTACAAACGTCTGACAAAACTGAAAAATGTAAATTTCCAATTTCAACCAAACATGCTAGAAATGCTCCAATTGAGCTAATTAGCTTATTGTGAGAATATTGTAATTGTCTGACAAAAGTGAAAAATGTAAATTTCCAATTTCAACCAAACATGCTAGAAATGCTCCAATTGAGCTAATTAGCTTATTGTGAGAATATTACAAACGTCTGACAAAACTGAAAAATGTAAATTTCCAATTTCAACCAAACATGCTAGAAATGCTCCAATTGAGCTAATTAGCTTATTGTGAGAATATTACAAATGTCTGACAAAACTGAAAAATGTAAATTTCCAATTTCAACTAAACATGCTAGAAATGCTCCAATTGAGCTAATTAGCTTATTGTGAGAATATTGCAATTGTCTGACAAAAGTGAAAAATGTAAATTTCCAATTTCAACCAAACATGCTAGAAATGCTCCAATTGAGCTAATTAGCTTATTGTGAGAATATTGCAATTGTCTGACAAAAGAGAAAAATGTAAATTTCCAATTTCAACCAAACATGCTAGAAATGCTCCAATTGAGCTAATTAGCTTATTGTGAGAATATTACAAACGTCTGACAACACTGAAAATTGTAAATTTCGAATTTCAACCAAACATGCTAGAAATGCTCCAATTGAGCTAATTAGCTTATTGTGAGAATATTACAAACGTCTGACAACACTGAAAAATGTAAATTTCCAATTTCAACCAAACATGCTAGAAATGCTCCAATTGAGCTAATTAGCTTATTGTGAGAATATTGCAATTGTCTGACAAAAGTGAAAAATGTAAATTTCCAATTTCAACCAAACATGCTAGAAATGCTCCAATTGAGCTAATTAGCTTATTGTGAGAATATTACAAACGTCTGAAAAAACTGAAAAATGTAAATTTCCAATTTCAACCAAACATGCTAGAAATGCTCCAATTGAGCTAATTAGCTTATTCTGAGAATATTACAAACGTCTGACAAAACTGAAAAATGTAAATTTCCAATTTCAACCAAACATGCTAGAAATGCTCCAATTGAGCTAATTAGCTTATTGTGAGAATATTACAAACGTCTGACAACACTGAAAAATGTAAATTTCCAATTTCAACCAAACATGCTAGAAATGCTCCAATTGAGCTAATTAGCTTATTGTGAGAATATTGCAATTGTCTGACAAAAGTGAAAAATGTAAATTTCCAATTTCAACCAAACATGCTAGAAATGCTCCAATTGAACTAATTAGCTTATTGTGAGAATATTGCAATTGTCTAACAAAAGTGAAAATTGTAAATTTCCAAATTCAACCAAACATGCTAGAAATGCTCCAATTGAGCTAATTAGCTTATTGTGAGAATATTGCAATTGTCTGACAAAAGTGAAAAATGTAAATTTCCAATTTCAACCAAACATGCTAGAAATGCTCCAATTGAGCTAATTAGCTTATTGTGAGAATATTGCAATTGTCTGACAAAAGTGAAAAATGTAAATTTCCAATTTCAACCAAACATGCTAGAAATGCTCCAATTGAGCTAATTAGCTTATTGTGAGAATATTGCAATTGTCTGACAAAAGTGAAAAATGTAAATTTCCAATTTCAACCAAACATGCTAGAAATGCTCCAATTGAGCTAATTAGCTTATTGTGAGAATATTACAAACGTCTGACAACACTGAAAAATGTAAATTTCCAATTTCAACCAAACATGCTAGAAATGCTCCAATTGAGCTAATTAGCTTATTGTGAGAATATTACAAACGTCTGACAAAACTGAAAAATGTAAATTTCCAATTTCAACCAAACATGCTAGAAATGCTCCAATTGAGCTAATTAGCTTATTGTGAGAATATTACAATTGTCTGGGAAAAGTGAAAAATGTAAATTTCCAATTTCAACCAAACATGCTAGAAATGCTCAAATTGCGCAAATAAGCCTACTGTAAGAATTTTACAAACGTCTGACAAAAGTGAAAAATGTAAATTTCCAATTTCAACCAAACATGCTAGAAATGCTCCAATTGAGCTAATTAGCTTATTGTGAGAATATTACAAACGTCTGACAAAACTGAAAAATGTAAATTTTCAATTTCAACCAAACATGCTAGAAATGCTCCAATTGAGCTAATTAGCTTATTGTGAGAATATTACAAACGTCTGACAAAAGTGAAAAATGTAAATTTCCAATTTCAACCAAACATGCTAGAAATGCTCCAATTGAGCTAATTAGCTTATTGTGAGAATATTGCAATTGTCTGACAAAAGTGAAAAATGTAAATTTCCAATTTCAACCAAACATGCTAGAAATGCTCCAATTGAGCTAATTAGCTTATTGTGAGAATATTGCAATTGTCTGACAAAAGTGAAAAATGTAAATTTCCAATTTCAACCAAACATGCTAGAAATGCTCCAATTGAACTAATTAGCTTATTGTGAGAATATTGCAATTGTCTAACAAAAGTGAAAATTGTAAATTTCCAAATTCAACCAAACATGCTAGAAATGCTCCAATTGAGCTAATTAGCTTATTGTGAGAATATTGCAATTGTCTGACAAAAGTGAAAAATGTAAATTTCCAATTTCAACCAAACATGCTAGAAATGCTCCAATTGAGCTAATTAGCTTATTGTGAGAATATTGCAATTGTCTGACAAAAGTGAAAAATGTAAATTTCCAATTTCAACCAAACATGCTAGAAATGCTCCAATTGAGCTAATTAGCTTATTGTGAGAATATTGCAATTGTCTGACAAAAGTGAAAAATGTAAATTTCCAATTTCAACCAAACATGCTAGAAATGCTCCAATTGAGCTAATTAGCTTATTGTGAGAATATTACAAACGTCTGACAAAACTGAAAAATGTAAATTTCCAATTTCAACCAAACATGCTAGAAATGCTCCAATTGAGCTAATTAGCTTATTCTGAGAATATTACAAACGTCTGACAAAACTGAAAAATGTAAATTTCCAATTTCAACCAAACATGCTAGAAATGCTCCAATTGAGCTAATTAGCTTATTGTGAGAATATTACAAACGTCTGACAACACTGAAAAATGTAAATTTCCAATTTCAACCAAACATGCTAGAAATGCTCCAATTGAGCTAATTAGCTTATTGTGAGAATATTGCAATTGTCTGACAAAAGTGAAAAATGTAAATTTCCAATTTCAACCAAACATGCTAGAAATGCTCCAATTGAACTAATTAGCTTATTGTGAGAATATTGCAATTGTCTAACAAAAGTGAAAATTGTAAATTTCCAAATTCAACCAAACATGCTAGAAATGCTCCAATTGAGCTAATTAGCTTATTGTGAGAATATTGCAATTGTCTGACAAAAGTGAAAAATGTCAATTTCCAATTTCAACCAAACATGCTAGAAATGCTCCAATTGAGCTAATTAGCTTATTGTGAGAATATTGCAATTGTCTGACAAAAGTGAAAAATGTAAATTTCCAATTTCAACCAAACATGCTAGAAATGCTCCAATTGAGCTAATTAGCTTATTGTGAGAATATTGCAATTGTCTGACAAAAGTGAAAAATGTAAATTTCCAATTTCAACCAAACATGCTAGAAATGCTCCAATTGAGCTAATTAGCTTATTGTGAGAATATTACAAACGTCTGACAACACTGAAAAATGTAAATTTCCAATTTCAACCAAACATGCTAGAAATGCTCCAATTGAGCTAATTAGCTTATTGTGAGAATATTACAAACGTCTGACAAAAGTGAAAAATGTAAATTTCCAATTTCAACCAAACATGCTAGAAATGCTCCAATTGAGCTAATTAGCTTATTGTGAGAATATTACAAACGTCTGACAAAACTGAAAAATGTAAATTTTCAATTTCAACCAAACATGCTAGAAATGCTCCAATTGAGCTAATTAGCTTATTGTGAGAATATTACAAACGTCTGACAAAAGTGAAAAATGTAAATTTCCAATTTCAACCAAACATGCTAGAAATGCTCCAATTGAGCTAATTAGCTTATTGTGAGAATATTGCAATTGTCTGACAAAAGTGAAAAATGTAAATTTCCAATTTCAACCAAACATGCTAGAAATGCTCCAATTGAGCTAATTAGCTTATTGTGAGAATATTGCAATTGTCTGACAAAAGTGAAAAATGTAAATTTCCAATTTCAACCAAACATGCTAGAAATGCTCCAATTGAGCTAATTAGCTTATTGTGAGAATATTACAAACGTCTGACAAACATGAAAAATGTAAATTTCCAAATTCAACCAAACATGTTAGAAATGCTCAAATTGCGCAAATAAGCCTACTGTAAGACTTTTACAAACGTCTGACAAAAGTGAAAAATGTAAATTTCCAATTTCAACCAAACATGCTAGAAATGCTCCAATTGAGCTAATTAGCTTATTGTGAGAATATTGCAATTGTCTGACAAAAGTGAAAAATGTAAATTTCCAATTTCAACCAAACATGCTAGAAATGCTCCAATTGAGCTAATTAGCTTATTGTGAGAATATTGCAATTGTCTAACAAAAGTGAAAATTGTAAATTTCCAAATTCAACCAAACATGCTAGAAATGCTCCAATTGAGCTAATTAGCTTATTGTGAGAATATTGCAATTGTCTGACAAAAGTGAAAAATGTAAATTTCCATTTTCAACCAAACATGCTAGAAATGCTCCAATTGAGCTAATTAGCTTATTGTGAGAATATTACAAACGTCTGACAAAACTGAAAAATGTAAATTTCCAATTTCAACCAAACATGCTAGAAATGCTCCAATTGAGCTAATTAGCTTATTGTGAGAATATTACAAACGTCTGACAAAAGTGAAAAATGTAAATTTCCAATTTGAACCAAACATGCTAGAAATGCTCCAATTGAGCTAATTAGCTTATTGTGAGAATATTACAATTGTCTGGGAAAAGTGAAAATGTAAATTTCCAATTTCAACCAAACATGCTAGAAATGCTCCAATTAAGCTAATTAGCTTATTGTGAGAATATTACAAACGTCTGACAAAAGTGAAAAATGTAAATTTCCAATTTCAACCAAACATGCTAGAATTGCTCAAATTGCGCAAATAAGCCTACTGTAAGACTTTTACAAACGTCTGACAAAAGTGAAAAATGTAAATTTCCAATTTCAACCAAACATGCTAGAAATGCTCCAATTGAGCTAATTAGCTTATTGTGAGAATATTGCAATTGTCTGACAAAAGAGAAAAATGTAAATTTCCAATTTCAACCAAACATGCTAGAAATGCTCCAATTGAGCTAATTAGCTTATTGTGAGAATATTACAAACGTCTGACAACACTGAAAATTGTAAATTTCCAATTTCAACCAAACATGCTAGAAATGCTCCAATTGAGCTAATTAGCTTATTGTGAGAATATTACAAACGTCTGACAACACTGAAAAATGTAAATTTCCAATTTCAACCAAACATGCTAGAAATGCTCCAATTGAGCTAATTAGCTTATTGTGAGAATATTGCAATTGTCTGACAAAAGAGAAAAATGTAAATTTCCAATTTCAACCAAACATGCTAGAAATGCTCCAATTGAGCTAATTAGCTTATTGTGAGAATATTACAAACGTCTGACAAAACTGAAAAATGTAAATTTCCAATTTCAACCAAACATGCTAGAAATGCTCCAATTGAGCTAATTAGCTTATTCTGAGAATATTACAAACGTCTGACAAAACTGAAAAATGTAAATTTCCAATTTCAACCAAACATGCTAGAAATGCTCCAATTGAGCTAATTAGCTTATTGTGAGAATATTACAAACGTCTGACAACACTGAAAAATGTAAATTTCCAATTTCAACCAAACATGCTAGAAATGCTCCAATTGAGCTAATTAGCTTATTGTGAGAATATTGCAATTGTCTGACAAAAGTGAAAAATGTAAATTTCCAATTTCAACCAAACATGCTAGAAATGCTCCAATTGAGCTAATTAGCTTATTGTGAGAATATTGCAATTGTCTAACAAAAGTGAAAATTGTAAATTTCCAAATTCAACCAAACATGCTAGAAATGCTCCAATTGAGCTAATTAGCTTATTGTGAGAATATTGCAATTGTCTGACAAAAGTGAAAAATGTAAATTTCCAATTTCAACCAAACATGCTAGAAATGCTCCAATTGAGCTAATTAGCTTATTGTGAGAATATTGCAATTGTCTGACAAAAGTGAAAAATGTAAATTTCCAATTTCAACCAAACATGCTAGAAATGCTCCAATTGAGCTAATTAGCTTATTGTGAGAATATTGCAATTGTCTGACAAAAGTGAAAAATGTAAATTTCCAATTTCAACCAAACATGCTAGAAATGCTCCAATTGAGCTAATTAGCTTATTGTGAGAATATTACAAACGTCTGACAACACTGAAAAATGTAAATTTCCAATTTCAACCAAACATGCTAGAAATGCTCCAATTGAGCTAATTAGCTTATTGTGAGAATATTGCAATTGTCTGACAAAAGTGAAAAATGTAAATTTCCAATTTCAACCAAACATGCTAGAAATGCTCCAATTGAGCTAATTAGCTTATTGTGAGAATATTACAAACGTCTGACAAACATGAAAAATGTAAATTTCCAATTTCAACCAAACATGCTAGAAATGCTCTAATTGAGCTAATTAGCTTATTGTAATAATATTACAAACGTCTGACAAAACTGAAAAATGTAAATTTCCAATTTCAACCAAACATGCTAGAAATGCTCCAATTGAGCTAATTAGCTTATTGTGAGAATATTGCAATTGTCTGACAAAAGTGAAAAATGTAAATTTCCAATTTCAACCAAACATGCTAGAAATGCTCCAATTGAGCTAATTAGCTTATTGTGAGAATATTACAAACGTCTGACAAAACTGAAAAATGTAAATTTCCAATTTCAACCAAACATGCTAGAAATGCTCTAATTGAGCTAATTAGCTTATTGTAATAATATTACAAACGTCTGACAAAACTGAAAAATGTAAATTTCCAATTTCAACCAAACATGCTAGAAATGCTCCAATTGAGCTAATTAGCTTATTGTGAGAATATTGTAATTGTCTGACAAAAGTGAAAAATGTAAATTTCCAATTTCAACCAAACATGCTAGAAATGCTCCAATTGAGCTAATTAGCTTATTGTGAGAATATTACAAACGTCTGACAAAACTGAAAAATGTAAATTTCCAATTTCAACCAAACATGCTAGAAATGCTCCAATTGAGCTAATTAGCTTATTGTGAGAATATTACAAATGTCTGACAAAACTGAAAAATGTAAATTTCCAATTTCAACTAAACATGCTAGAAATGCTCCAATTGAGCTAATTAGCTTATTGTGAGAATATTGCAATTGTCTGACAAAAGTGAAAAATGTAAATTTCCAATTTCAACCAAACATGCTAGAAATGCTCCAATTGAGCTAATTAGCTTATTGTGAGAATATTGCAATTGTCTGACAAAAGAGAAAAATGTAAATTTCCAATTTCAACCAAACATGCTAGAAATGCTCCAATTGAGCTAATTAGCTTATTGTGAGAATATTACAAACGTCTGACAACACTGAAAATTGTAAATTTCCAATTTCAACCAAACATGCTAGAAATGCTCCAATTGAGCTAATTAGCTTATTGTGAGAATATTACAAACGTCTGACAACACTGAAAAATGTAAATTTCCAATTTCAACCAAACATGCTAGAAATGCTCCAATTGAGCTAATTAGCTTATTGTGAGAATATTGCAATTGTCTGACAAAAGTGAAAAATGTAAATTTCCAATTTCAACCAAACATGCTAGAAATGCTCCAATTGAGCTAATTAGCTTATTGTGAGAATATTACAAACGTCTGAAAAAACTGAAAAATGTAAATTTCCAATTTCAACCAAACATGCTAGAAATGCTCCAATTGAGCTAATTAGCTTATTCTGAGAATATTACAAACGTCTGACAAAACTGAAAAATGTAAATTTCCAATTTCAACCAAACATGCTAGAAATGCTCCAATTGAGCTAATTAGCTTATTGTGAGAATATTACAAACGTCTGACAACACTGAAAAATGTAAATTTCCAATTTCAACCAAACATGCTAGAAATGCTCCAATTGAGCTAATTAGCTTATTGTGAGAATATTGCAATTGTCTGACAAAAGTGAAAAATGTAAATTTCCAATTTCAACCAAACATGCTAGAAATGCTCCAATTGAACTAATTAGCTTATTGTGAGAATATTGCAATTGTCTAACAAAAGTGAAAATTGTAAATTTCCAAATTCAACCAAACATGCTAGAAATGCTCCAATTGAGCTAATTAGCTTATTGTGAGAATATTGCAATTGTCTGACAAAAGTGAAAAATGTAAATTTCCAATTTCAACCAAACATGCTAGAAATGCTCCAATTGAGCTAATTAGCTTATTGTGAGAATATTGCAATTGTCTGACAAAAGTGAAAAATGTAAATTTCCAATTTCAACCAAACATGCTAGAAATGCTCCAATTGAGCTAATTAGCTTATTGTGAGAATATTGCAATTGTCTGACAAAAGTGAAAAATGTAAATTTCCAATTTCAACCAAACATGCTAGAAATGCTCCAATTGAGCTAATTAGCTTATTGTGAGAATATTACAAACGTCTGACAACACTGAAAAATGTAAATTTCCAATTTCAACCAAACATGCTAGAAATGCTCCAATTGAGCTAATTAGCTTATTGTGAGAATATTACAAACGTCTGACAAAACTGAAAAATGTAAATTTCCAATTTCAACCAAACATGCTAGAAATGCTCCAATTGAGCTAATTAGCTTATTGTGAGAATATTACAATTGTCTGGGAAAAGTGAAAAATGTAAATTTCCAATTTCAACCAAACATGCTAGAAATGCTCAAATTGCGCAAATAAGCCTACTGTAAGAATTTTACAAACGTCTGACAAAAGTGAAAAATGTAAATTTCCAATTTCAACCAAACATGCTAGAAATGCTCCAATTGAGCTAATTAGCTTATTGTGAGAATATTACAAACGTCTGACAAAACTGAAAAATGTAAATTTTCAATTTCAACCAAACATGCTAGAAATGCTCCAATTGAGCTAATTAGCTTATTGTGAGAATATTACAAACGTCTGACAAAAGTGAAAAATGTAAATTTCCAATTTCAACCAAACATGCTAGAAATGCTCCAATTGAGCTAATTAGCTTATTGTGAGAATATTGCAATTGTCTGACAAAAGTGAAAAATGTAAATTTCCAATTTCAACCAAACATGCTAGAAATGCTCCAATTGAGCTAATTAGCTTATTGTGAGAATATTGCAATTGTCTGACAAAAGTGAAAAATGTAAATTTCCAATTTCAACCAAACATGCTAGAAATGCTCCAATTGAACTAATTAGCTTATTGTGAGAATATTGCAATTGTCTAACAAAAGTGAAAATTGTAAATTTCCAAATTCAACCAAACATGCTAGAAATGCTCCAATTGAGCTAATTAGCTTATTGTGAGAATATTGCAATTGTCTGACAAAAGTGAAAAATGTAAATTTCCAATTTCAACCAAACATGCTAGAAATGCTCCAATTGAGCTAATTAGCTTATTGTGAGAATATTGCAATTGTCTGACAAAAGTGAAAAATGTAAATTTCCAATTTCAACCAAACATGCTAGAAATGCTCCAATTGAGCTAATTAGCTTATTGTGAGAATATTGCAATTGTCTGACAAAAGTGAAAAATGTAAATTTCCAATTTCAACCAAACATGCTAGAAATGCTCCAATTGAGCTAATTAGCTTATTGTGAGAATATTACAAACGTCTGACAACACTGAAAAATGTAAATTTCCAATTTCAACCAAACATGCTAGAAATGCTCCAATTGAGCTAATTAGCTTATTGTGAGAATATTACAAACGTCTGACAAAACTGAAAAATGTAAATTTCCAATTTCAACCAAACATGCTAGAAATGCTCCAATTGAGCTAATTAGCTTATTGTGAGAATATTACAAACGTCTGACAAAACTGAAAAATGTAAATTTCCAATTTCAACCAAACATGCTAGAAATGCTCCAATTGAGCTAATTAGCTTATTGTGAGAATATTGCAATTGTCTGACAAAAGTGAAAAATGTAAATTTCCAATTTCAACCAAACATGCTAGAAATGCTCCAATTGAGCTAATTAGCTTATTGTGAGAATATTGCAATTGTCTGACAAAAGTGAAAAATGTAAATTTCCAATTTCAACCAAACATGCTAGAAATGCTCCAATTGAGCTAATTAGCTTATTGTGAGAATATTACAAACGTCTGACAACACTGAAAAATGTAAATTTCCAATTTCAACCAAACATGCTAGAAATGCTCCAATTGAGCTAATTAGCTTATTGTGAGAATATTACAAACGTCTGACAAAACTGAAAAATGTAAATTTCCAATTTCAACCAAACATGCTAGAAATGCTCCAATTGAGCTAATTAGCTTATTGTGAGAATATTACAATTGTCTGGGAAAAGTGAAAAATGTAAATTTCCAATTTCAACCAAACATGCTAGAAATGCTCAAATTGCGCAAATAAGCCTACTGTAAGAATTTTACAAACGTCTGACAAAAGTGAAAAATGTAAATTTCCAATTTCAACCAAACATGCTAGAAATGCTCCAATTGAGCTAATTAGCTTATTGTGAGAATATTACAAACGTCTGACAAAACTGAAAAATGTAAATTTCCAATTTCAACCAAACATGCTAGAAATGCTCCAATTGAGCTAATTAGCTTATTGTGAGAATATTACAAACGTCTGACAAAACTGAAAAATGTAAATTTCCAATTTCAACCAAACATGCTAGAAATGCTCTAATTGAGCTAATTAGCTTATTGTAATAATATTACAAACGTCTGACAAAACTGAAAAATGTAAATTTCCAATTTCAACCAAACATGCTAGAAATGCTCCAATTGAGCTAATTAGCTTATTGTGAGAATATTGCAATTGTCTGACAAAAGTGAAAAATGTAAATTTCCAATTTCAACCAAACATGCTAGAAATGCTCCAATTGAGCTAATTAGCTTATTGTGAGAATATTACAAACGTCTGACAAAACTGAAAAATGTAAATTTCCAATTTCAACCAAACATGCTAGAAATGCTCCAATTGAGCTAATTAGCTTATTGTGAGAATATTACAAATGTCTGACAAAACTGAAAAATGTAAATTTCCAATTTCAACTAAACATGCTAGAAATGCTCCAATTGAGCTAATTAGCTTATTGTGAGAATATTGCAATTGTCTGACAAAAGTGAAAAATGTAAATTTCCAATTTCAACCAAACATGCTAGAAATGCTCCAATTGAGCTAATTAGCTTATTGTGAGAATATTGCAATTGTCTGACAAAAGAGAAAAATGTAAATTTCCAATTTCAACCAAACATGCTAGAAATGCTCCAATTGAGCTAATTAGCTTATTGTGAGAATATTACAAACGTCTGACAACACTGAAAAATGTAAATTTCCAATTTCAACCAAACATGCTAGAAATGCTCCAATTGAGCTAATTAGCTTATTGTGAGAATATTGCAATTGTCTGACAAAAGTGAAAAATGTAAATTTCCAATTTCAACCAAACATGCTAGAAATGCTCCAATTGAGCTAATTAGCTTATTGTGAGAATATTACAAACGTCTGACAAAACTGAAAAATGTAAATTTCCAATTTCAACCAAACATGCTAGAAATGCTCCAATTGAGCTAATTAGCTTATTCTGAGAATATTACAAACGTCTGACAAAACTGAAAAATGTAAATTTCCAATTTCAACCAAACATGCTAGAAATGCTCCAATTGAGCTAATTAGCTTATTGTGAGAATATTACAAACGTCTGACAACACTGAAAAATGTAAATTTCCAATTTCAACCAAACATGCTAGAAATGCTCCAATTGAGCTAATTAGCTTATTGTGAGAATATTGCAATTGTCTGACAAAAGTGAAAAATGTAAATTTCCAATTTCAACCAAACATGCTAGAAATGCTCCAATTGAACTAATTAGCTTATTGTGAGAATATTGCAATTGTCTAACAAATGTGAAAATTGTAAATTTCCAAATTCAACCAAACATGCTAGAAATGCTCCAATTGAGCTAATTAGCTTATTGTGAGAATATTGCAATTGTCTGACAAAAGTGAAAAATGTAAATTTCCAATTTCAACCAAACATGCTAGAAATGCTCCAATTGAGCTAATTAGCTTATTGTGAGAATATTGCAATTGTCTGACAAAAGTGAAAAATGTAAATTTCCAATTTCAACCAAACATGCTAGAAATGCTCCAATTGAGCTAATTAGCTTATTGTGAGAATATTGCAATTGTCTGACAAAAGTGAAAAATGTAAATTTCCAATTTCAACCAAACATGCTAGAAATGCTCCAATTGAGCTAATTAGCTTATTGTGAGAATATTACAAACGTCTGACAACACTGAAAAATGTAAATTTCCAATTTCAACCAAACATGCTAGAAATGCTCCAATTGAGCTAATTAGCTTATTGTGAGAATATTACAAACGTCTGACAAAACTGAAAAATGTAAATTTCCAATTTCAACCAAACATGCTAGAAATGCTCCAATTGAGCTAATTAGCTTATTGTGAGAATATTACAAACGTCTGACAAAACTGAAAAATGTAAATTTCCAATTTCAACCAAACATGCTAGAAATGCTCCAATTGAGCTAATTAGCTTATTGTGAGAATATTACAAACGTCTGACAAAACTGAAAAATGTAAATTTCCAATTTCAACCAAACATGCTAGAAATGCTCCAATTGAGCTAATTAGCTTATTGTGAGAATATTGCAATTGTCTGACAAAAGTGAAAAATGTAAATTTCCAATTTCAACCAAACATGCTAGAAATGCTCCAATTGAGCTAATTAGCTTATTGTGAGAATATTACAAACGTCTGACAAAACTGAAAAATGTAAATTTTCAATTTCAACCAAACATGCTAGAAATGCTCCAATTGAGCTAATTAGCTTATTGTGAGAATATTACAAACGTCTGACAAAAGTGAAAAATGTAAATTTCCAATTTCAACCAAACATGCTAGAAATGCTCCAATTGAGCTAATTAGCTTATTGTGAGAATATTGCAATTGTCTGACAAAAGTGAAAAATGTAAATTTCCAATTTCAACCAAACATGCTAGAAATGCTCCAATTGAGCTAATTAGCTTATTGTGAGAATATTGCAATTGTCTGACAAAAGTGAAAAATGTAAATTTCCAATTTCAACCAAACATGCTAGAAATGCTCCAATTGAACTAATTAGCTTATTGTGAGAATATTGCAATTGTCTAACAAAAGTGAAAATTGTAAATTTCCAAATTCAACCAAACATGCTAGAAATGCTCCAATTGAGCTAATTAGCTTATTGTGAGAATATTGCAATTGTCTGACAAAAGTGAAAAATGTAAATTTCCAATTTCAACCAAACATGCTAGAAATGCTCCAATTGAGCTAATTAGCTTATTGTGAGAATATTGCAATTGTCTGACAAAAGTGAAAAATGTAAATTTCCAATTTCAACCAAACATGCTAGAAATGCTCCAATTGAGCTAATTAGCTTATTGTGAGAATATTGCAATTGTCTGACAAAAGTGAAAAATGTAAATTTCCAATTTCAACCAAACATGCTAGAAATGCTCCAATTGAGCTAATTAGCTTATTGTGAGAATATTACAAACGTCTGACAACACTGAAAAATGTAAATTTCCAATTTCAACCAAACATGCTAGAAATGCTCCAATTGAGCTAATTAGCTTATTGTGAGAATATTACAAACGTCTGACAAAACTGAAAAATGTAAATTTCCAATTTCAACCAAACATGCTAGAAATGCTCCAATTGAGCTAATTAGCTTATTGTGAGAATATTACAAACGTCTGACAAAACTGAAAAATGTAAATTTCCAATTTCAACCAAACATGCTAGAAATGCTCCAATTGAGCTAATTAGCTTATTGTGAGAATATTGCAATTGTCTGACAAAAGTGAAAAATGTAAATTTCCAATTTCAACCAAACATGCTAGAAATGCTCCAATTGAGCTAATTAGCTTATTGTGAGAATATTGCAATTGTCTGACAAAAGTGAAAAATGTAAATTTCCAATTTCAACCAAACATGCTAGAAATGCTCCAATTGAGCTAATTAGCTTATTGTGAGAATATTACAAACGTCTGACAACACTGAAAAATGTAAATTTCCAATTTCAACCAAACATGCTAGAAATGCTCCAATTGAGCTAATTAGCTTATTGTGAGAATATTACAAACGTCTGACAAAACTGAAAAATGTAAATTTCCAATTTCAACCAAACATGCTAGAAATGCTCCAATTGAGCTAATTAGCTTATTGTGAGAATATTACAATTGTCTGGGAAAAGTGAAAAATGTAAATTTCCAATTTCAACCAAACATGCTAGAAATGCTCAAATTGCGCAAATAAGCCTACTGTAAGAATTTTACAAACGTCTGACAAAAGTGAAAAATGTAAATTTCCAATTTCAACCAAACATGCTAGAAATGCTCCAATTGAGCTAATTAGCTTATTGTGAGAATATTACAAACGTCTGACAAAACTGAAAAATGTAAATTTTCAATTTCAACCAAACATGCTAGAAATGCTCCAATTGAGCTAATTAGCTTATTGTGAGAATATTACAAACGTCTGACAAAAGTGAAAAATGTAAATTTCCAATTTCAACCAAACATGCTAGAAATGCTCCAATTGAGCTAATTAGCTTATTGTGAGAATATTGCAATTGTCTGACAAAAGTGAAAAATGTAAATTTCCAATTTCAACCAAACATGCTAGAAATGCTCCAATTGAGCTAATTAGCTTATTGTGAGAATATTGCAATTGTCTGACAAAAGTGAAAAATGTAAATTTCCAATTTCAACCAAACATGCTAGAAATGCTCCAATTGAACTAATTAGCTTATTGTGAGAATATTGCAATTGTCTAACAAAAGTGAAAATTGTAAATTTCCAAATTCAACCAAACATGCTAGAAATGCTCCAATTGAGCTAATTAGCTTATTGTGAGAATATTGCAATTGTCTGACAAAAGTGAAAAATGTAAATTTCCAATTTCAACCAAACATGCTAGAAATGCTCCAATTGAGCTAATTAGCTTATTGTGAGAATATTGCAATTGTCTGACAAAAGTGAAAAATGTAAATTTCCAATTTCAACCAAACATGCTAGAAATGCTCCAATTGAGCTAATTAGCTTATTGTGAGAATATTGCAATTGTCTGACAAAAGTGAAAAATGTAAATTTCCAATTTCAACCAAACATGCTAGAAATGCTCCAATTGAGCTAATTAGCTTATTGTGAGAATATTACAAACGTCTGACAACACTGAAAAATGTAAATTTCCAATTTCAACCAAACATGCTAGAAATGCTCCAATTGAGCTAATTAGCTTATTGTGAGAATATTACAAACGTCTGACAAAACTGAAAAATGTAAATTTCCAATTTCAACCAAACATGCTAGAAATGCTCCAATTGAGCTAATTAGCTTATTGTGAGAATATTACAATTGTCTGGGAAAAGTGAAAAATGTAAATTTCCAATTTCAACCAAACATGCTAGAAATGCTCAAATTGCGCAAATAAGCCTACTGTAAGAATTTTACAAACGTCTGACAAAAGTGAAAAATGTAAATTTCCAATTTCAACCAAACATGCTAGAAATGCTCCAATTGAGCTAATTAGCTTATTGTGAGAATATTACAAACGTCTGACAAAACTGAAAAATGTAAATTTTCAATTTCAACCAAACATGCTAGAAATGCTCCAATTGAGCTAATTAGCTTATTGTGAGAATATTACAAACGTCTGACAAAAGTGAAAAATGTAAATTTCCAATTTCAACCAAACATGCTAGAAATGCTCCAATTGAGCTAATTAGCTTATTGTGAGAATATTGCAATTGTCTGACAAAAGTGAAAAATGTAAATTTCCAATTTCAACCAAACATGCTAGAAATGCTCCAATTGAGCTAATTAGCTTATTGTGAGAATATTGCAATTGTCTGACAAAAGTGAAAAATGTAAATTTCCAATTTCAACCAAACATGCTAGAAATGCTCCAATTGAGCTAATTAGCTTATTGTGAGAATATTACAAACGTCTGACAAACATGAAAAATGTAAATTTCCAATTTCAACCAAACATGCTAAAAATGCTCTAATTGAGCTAATTAGCTTATCGTAATAATATTACAAACGTCTGACAAAACTGAAAAATGTAAATTTCCAATTTCAACCAAACATGCTAGAAATGCTCCAATTGAGCTAATTAGCTTATTGTGAGAATATTGCAATTGTCTGACAAAAGTGAAAAATGTAAATTTCCAATTTCAACCAAACATGCTAGAAATGCTCCAATTGAGCTAATTAGCTTATTGTGAGAATATTACAAACGTCTGACAAAACTGAAAAATGTAAATTTCCAATTTCAACCAAACATGCTAGAAATGCTCTAATTGAGCTAATTAGCTTATTGTAATAATATTACAAACGTCTGACAAAACTGAAAAATGTAAATTTCCAATTTCAACCAAACATGCTAGAAATGCTCCAATTGAGCTAATTAGCTTATTGTGAGAATATTGCAATTGTCTGACAAAAGTGAAAAATGTAAACTTCCAATTTCAACCAAACATGCTAGAAATGCTCCAATTGAGCTAATTAGCTTATTGTGAGAATATTACAAACGTCTGACAAAACTGAAAAATGTAAATTTCCAATTTCAACCAAACATGCTAGAAATGCTCCAATTGAGCTAATTAGCTTATTGTGAGAATATTACAAACGTCTGACAAAACTGAAAAATGTAAATTTCCAATTTCAACCAAACATGCTAGAAATGCTCCAATTGAGCTAATTAGCTTATTGTGAGAATATTACAAACGTCTGACAAAACTGAAAAATGTAAATTTCCAATTTCAACCAAACATGCTAGAAATGCTCCAATTGAGCTAATTAGCTTATTGTGAGAATATTACAAACGTCTGACAAAACTGAAAAATGTAAATTTCCAATTTCAACCAAACATGCTAGAAATGCTCCAATTGAGCTAATTAGCTTATTGTGAGAATATTACAAACGTCTGACAAAACTGAAAAATGTAAATTTCCAATTTCAACCAAACATGCTAGAAATGCTCCAATTGAGCTAATTAGCTTATTGTGAGAATATTACAAACGTCTGACAACACTGAAAAATGTAAATTTCCAATTTCAACCAAACATGCTAGAAATGCTCCAATTGAGCTAATTAGCTTATTGTGAGAATATTGCAATTGTCTGACAAAAGTGAAAAATGTAAATTTCCAATTTCAACCAAACATGTTAGAAATGCTCCAATTGAGCTAATTAGCTTATTGTGAGAATATTACAAACGTCTGACAAAACTGAAAAATGTAAATTTCCAATTTCAACCAAACATGCTAGAAATGCTCCAATTGAGCTAATTAGCTTATTGTGAGAATATTACAAACGTCTGACAACACTGAAAAATGTAAATTTCCAATTTCAACCAAACATGCTAGAAATGCTCCAATTGAGCTAATTAGCTTATTGTGAGAATATTGCAATTGTCTGGGAAAAGTGAAAAATGTAAATTTCCAAATTCAACCAAACATGCTAGAAATGCTCCAATTGAGCTAATTAGCTTATTGTGAGAATATTGCAATTGTCTGACAAAAGAGAAAAATGTAAATTTCCAATTTCAACCAAACATGCTAGAAATGCTCCAATTGAGCAAATTAGCTTATTGTGAGAATATTACAAACGTCTGACAACACTGAAAATTGTAAATTTCCAATTTCAACCAAACATGCTAGAAATGCTCCAATTGAGCTAATTAGCTTATTGTGAGAATATTACAAACGTCTGACAACACTGAAAAATGTAAATTTCCAATTTCAACCAAACATGCTAGAAATGCTCCAATTGAGCTAATTAGCTTATTGTGAGAATATTGCAATTGTCTGACAAAAGTGAAAAATGTAAATTTCCAATTTCAACCAAACATGCTAGAAATGCTCCAATTGAGCTAATTAGCTTATTGTGAGAATATTACAAACGTCTGACAAAACTGAAAAATGTAAATTTCCAATTTCAACCAAACATGCTAGAAATGCTCCAATTGAGCTAATTAGCTTATTGTGAGAATATTACAAACGTCTGACAAAACTGAAAAATGTAAATTTCCAATTTCAACCAAACATGCTAGAAATGCTCCAATTGAGCTAATTAGCTTATTGTGAGAATATTGCAATTGTCTGACAAAAGTGAAAAATGTAAATTTCCAATTTCAACCAAACATGCTAGAAATGCTCCAATTGAGCTAATTAGCTTATTGTGAGAATATTGCAAATGTCTGACAAAAGTGAAAAATGTAAATTTCCAATTTCAACCAAACATGCTAGAAATGCTCCAATTGACCTAATTAGCTTATTGTGAGAATATTGCAATTGTCTAACAAAAGTGAAAATTGTAAATTTCCAAATTCAACCAAACATGCTAGAAATGCTCCAATTGAGCTAATTAGCTTATTGTGAGAATATTGCAATTGTCTGACAAAAGTGAAAAATGTAAATTTCCAATTTCAACTAAACATGCTAGAAATGCTCCAATTGAGCTAATTAGCTTATTGTGAGAATATTGCAATTGTCTGACAAAAGTGAAAAATGTAAATTTCCAATTTCAACCAAACATGCTAGAAATGCTCCAATTGAGCTAATTAGCTTATTGTGAGAATATTGCAATTGTCTGACAAAAGTGAAAAATGTAAATTTCCAATTTCAACCAAACATGCTAGAAATGCTCCAATTGAGCTAATTAGCTTATTGTGAGAATATTACAAACGTCTGACAACACTGAAAAATGTAAATTTCCAATTTCAACCAAACATGCTAGAAATGCTCCAATTGAGCTAATTAGCTTATTGTGAGAATATTACAAACGTCTGACAAAACTGAAAAATGTAAATTTCCAATTTCAACCAAACATGCTAGAAATGCTCCAATTGAGCTAATTAGCTTAATGTGAGAATATTACAATTGTCTGGGAAAAGTGAAAAATGTAAATTTCCAATTTCAACCAAACATGCTAGAAATGCTCCAATTAAGCTAATTAGCTTATTGTGAGAATATTACAAACGTCTGACAAAAGTGAAAAATGTAAATTTCCAATTTCAACCAAACATGCTAGAATTGCTCAAATTGCGCAAATAAGCCTACTGTAAGAATTTTACAAACGTCTGACAAAACTGAAAAATGTAAATCTCCAATTTCAACCAAACATGCTAGAAATGCTCCAATTAAGCTAATTAGCTTATTGTGAGAATATTACAAACGTCTGACAAAAGTGAAAAATGTAAATTTCCAATTTCAACCAAACATGCTAGAATTGCTCAAATTGCGCAAATAAGCCTACTGTAAGAATTTTACAAACGTCTGACAAAAGTGAAAAATGTAAAATTCCAATTTCAACCAAACATGCTAGAAATGCTCCAATTGAGCTAATTAGTTTATTGTGAGAATATTACAAACGTCTGACAAAACTGAAAAATGTAAATTTTCAATTTCAACCAAACATGCTAGAAATGCTCCAATTGAGCTAATTACCTTATTGTGAGAATATTACAAACGTCTGACAACACTGAAAAATGTAAATTTCCAATTTCAACCAAACATGCTAGAAATGCTCCAATTGAGCTAATTAGTTTATTGTGAGAATATTGCAATTGTCTGACAAAAGTGAAAAATGTAAATTTCCAATTTCAACCAAACATGCTAGAAATGCTCCAATTGAGCTAATTAGCTTATTGTGAGAATATTGCAATTGTCTGACAAAAGTGAAAAATGTGAATTTCCAATTTCAACCAAACATGCTAAAAATGCTCCAATTGAGCTAATTAGCTTATTGTGAGAATATTACAAACGTCTGACAAAAGTGAAAAATGTAAATTTCCAATTTCAACCAAACATGCTAGAAATGCTCCAATTGAGCTAATTAGCTTATTGTGAGAATATTGCAATTGTCTGACAAAAGTGAAAAATGTAATTTTCCAATTTCAACCAAACATGCTAGAAATGCTCCAATTGAGCTAATTAGCTTATTGTGAGAATATTGCAATTGTCTGACAAAAGTGAAAAATGTGAATTTCCAATTTCAACCAAACATGCTAAAAATGCTCCAATTGAGCTAATTAGCTTATTGTGAGAATATTACAAACGTCTGACAAAAGTGAAAAATGTAAATTTCCAATTTCAACCAAACATGCTAGAAATGCTCCAATTGAGCTAATTAGCTTATTGTGAGAATATTACAAACGTCTGACAAACATGAAAAATGTAAATTTCCAATTTCAACCAAACATGCTAGAAATGCTCTAATTGAGCTAATTAGCTTATTGTAATAATATTACAAACGTCTGACAAAACTGAAAAATAAAATTTTCCAATTTCAACTAAACATGCTAGAAATGCTCCAATTGAGCTAATTAGCTTATTGTGTGAATATTACAAACGTCTGACAACACTGAAAAATGTAAATTTCCAATTTCAACCAAACATGCTAGAATTGCTCAAATTGCGCAAATAAGCCTACTGTAAGAATTTTACAAACGTCTGACAAAAGTGAAAAATGTAAATTTCCAATTTCAACCAAACATGCTAGAAATGCTCCAATTGAGCTAATTAGCTTATTGTGAGAATATTACAAACGTCTGACAAAAGTGAAAAATGTAAATTTCCAATTTCAACCAAACATGCTAGAAATGCTCCAATTGAGCTAATTAGCTTATTGTGAGAATATTGCAATTGTCTGACAAAAGTGAAAAATGTAAATTTCCAATTTCAACCAAACATGCTAGAAATGCTCCAATTGAGCTAATTAGCTTATTGTGAGAATATTGCAATTGTCTGACAAAAGTGAAAAATGTAATTTTCCAATTTCAACCAAACATGCTAGAATTGCTCCAATTGAGCTAATTAGCTTATTGTGAGAATATTGCAATTGTCTGACAAAAGTGAAAAATGTGAATTTCCAATTTCAACCAAACATGCTAAAAATGCTCCAATTGAGCTAATTAGCTTATTGTGAGAATATTACAAACGTCTGACAAAAGTGAAAAATGTAAATTTCCAATTTCAACCAAACATGCTAGAAATGCTCCAATTGAGCTAATTAGCTTATTGTGAGAATATTACAAACGTCTGACAAACATGAAAAATGTAAATTTCCAATTTCAACCAAACATGCTAGAAATGCTCTAATTGAGCTAATTAGCTTATTGTAATAATATTACAAACGTCTGACAAAACTGAAAAATAAAATTTTCCAATTTCAACTAAACATGCTAGAAATGCTCCAATTGAGCTAATTAGCTTATTGTGTGAATATTACAAACGTCTGACAACACTGAAAAATGTAAATTTCCAATTTCAACCAAACATGCTAGAATTGCTCAAATTGCGCAAATAAGCCTACTGTAAGAATTTTACAAACGTCTGACAAAAGTGAAAAATGTAAATTTCCAATTTCAACCAAACATGCTAGAAATGCTCCAATTGAGCTAATTAGCTTATTGTGAGAATATTACAAACGTCTGACAAAAGTGAAAAATGTAAATTTCCAATTTCAACCAAACATGCTAGAAATGCTCCAATTGAGCTAATTAGCTTATTGTGAGAATATTGCAATTGTCTGACAAAAGTGAAAAATGTAAATTTCCAATTTCAACCAAACATGCTAGAAATGCTCCAATTGAGCTAATTAGCTTATTGTGAGAATATTGCAATTGTCTGACAAAAGTGAAAAATGTAAATTTCCAATTTCAACCAAACATGCTAGAAATGCTCCAATTGAGCTAATTAGCTTATTGTGAGAATATTACAAACGTCTGACAAACATGAAAAATGTAAATTTCCAATTTCAACCAAACATGCTAAAAATGCTCTAATTGAGCTAATTAGCTTATTGTAATAATATTACAAACGTCTGACAAAACTGAAAAATGTAAATTTCCAATTGAGCTAATTAGCTTATTGTGAGAATATTGCAATTGTCTGACAAAAGTGAAAAATGTAAATTTCCAATTTCAACCAAACATGCTAGAAATGCTCCAATTGAGCTAATTAGCTTATTGTGAGAATATTACAAACGTCTGACAAACATGAAAAATGTAAATTTCCAATTTCAACCAAACATGCTAAAAAATGCTCAAATTGCGCATATAAGCCTACTGTAAGAATATTACAAACGTCTGACAAAACTGAAAAATGTAAATTTCCAATTTCAACCAAACATGCTAGAAATGCTCCAATTGAGCTAATTAGCTTATTGAGAGAATATTGCAATTGTCTGACAAAAGTGAAAAATGTAAATTTCCAATTTCAACCAAACATGCTAGAAATGCTCCAATTGAGTTAATTAGCTTATTGTGAGAATATTACAAACGTCTGACAAAACTGAAAAATGTAAATTTCCAATTTCAACCAAACATGCTAGAAATGCTCCAATTGAGCTAATTAGCTTATTGTGAGAATATTACAAACGTCTGACAAAAGTGAAAAATGTAAATTTCCAATTTCAACCAAACATGCTAGAAATGCTCCAATTGAGCTAATTAGCTTATTGTGAGAATATTGCAATTGTCTGACAAAAGTGAAAAATGTAAATTTCCAATTTCAACCAAACATGCTAGAAATGCTCCAATTGAGCTAATTAGCTTATTGTGAGAATATTGCAATTGTCTGACAAAAGTGAAAAATGTAAATTTCCAATTTCAACCAAACATGCTAGAAATGCTCCAATTGAGCTAATTGGCTTATTGTGAGAATATTACAAACGTCTGACAAACATGAAAAATGTAAATTTCCAATTTCAACCAAACATGCTAAAAATGCTCTAATTGAGCTAATTAGCTTATTGTAATAATATTACAAACGTCTGACAAAACTGAAAAATGTAAATTTCCAATTTCAACCAAACATGCTAGAAATGCTCCAATTGAGCTAATTAGCTTATTGTGAGAATATTGCAATTGTCTGACAAAAGTGAAAAATGTAAATTTCCAATTTCAACCAAACATGCTAGAAATGCTCCAATTGAGCTAATTAGCTTATTGTGAGAATATTACAAACGTCTGACAAAACTGAAAAATGTAAATTTCCAATTTCAACCAAACATGCTAGAAATGCTCTAATTGAGCTAATTAGCTTATTGTAATAACATTACAAACGTCTGACAAAACTGAAAAATGTAAATTTCCAATTTCAACCAAACATGCTAGAAATGCTCCAATTGAGCTAATTAGCTTATTGTGAGAATATTGCAATTGTCTGACAAAAGTGAAAAATGTAAATTTCCAATTTCAACCAAACATGCTAGAAATGCTCCAATTGAGCTAATTAGCTTATTGTGAGAATATTACAAACGTCTGACAAAACTGAAAAATGTAAATTTCCAATTTCAACCAAACATGCTAGAAATGCTCCAATTGAGCTAATTAGCTTATTGTGAGAATATTACAAACGTCTGACAAAACTGAAAAATGTAAATTTCCAATTTCAACCAAACATGCTAGAAATGCTCCAATTGAGCTAATTAGCTTATTGTGAGAATATTGCAATTGTCTGACAAAAGTGAAAAATGTAAATTTCCAATTTCAACCAAACATGCTAGAAATGCTCCAATTGAGCTAATTAGCTTATTGTGAGAATATTACAAACGTCTGACAAAACTGAAAAATGTAAATTTCCAATTTCAACCAAACATGCTAGAAATGCTCTAATTGAGCTAATTAGCTTATTGTAATAATATTACAAACGTCTGACAAAACTGAAAAATGTAAATTTCCAATTTCAACCAAACATGCTAGAAATGCTCCAATTGAGCTAATTAGCTTATTGTGAGAATATTGCAATTGTCTGACAAAAGTGAAAAATGTAAATTTCCAATTTCAACCAAACATGCTAGAAATGCTCCAATTGAGCTAATTAGCTTATTGTGAGAATATTACAAACGTCTGACAAAACTGAAAAATGTAAATTTCCAATTTCAACCAAACATGCTAGAAATGCTCCAATTGAGCTAATTAGCTTATTGTGAGAATATTACAAACGTCTGACAAAACTGAAAAATGTAAATTTCCAATTTCAACCAAACATGCTAGAAATGCTCCAATTGAGCTAATTAGCTTATTGTGAGAATATTGCAATTGTCTGACAAAAGTGAAAAATGTAAATTTCCAATTTCAACCAAACATGCTAGAAATGCTCCAATTGAGCTAATTAGCTTATTGTGAGAATATTACAAACGTCTGACAAAACTGAAAAATGTAAATTTCCAATTTCAACCAAACATGCTAGAAATGCTCTAATTGAGCTAATTAGCTTATTGTAATAATATTACAAACGTCTGACAAAACTGAAAAATGTAAATTTCCAATTTCAACCAAACATGCTAGAAATGCTCCAATTGAGCTAATTAGCTTATTGTGAGAATATTGCAATTGTCTGACAAAAGTGAAAAATGTAAATTTCCAATTTCAACCAAACATGCTAGAAATGCTCCAATTGAGCTAATTAGCTTATTGTGAGAATATTACAAACGTCTGACAAAACTGAAAAATGTAAATTTCCAATTTCAACCAAACATGCTAGAAATGCTCCAATTGAGCTAATTAGCTCATTGTGAGAATATTACAAACGTCTGACAAAACTGAAAAATGTAAATTTCCAATTTCAACCAAACATGCTAGAAATGCTCCAATTGAGCTAATTAGCTTATTGTGAGAATATTACAAATGTCTGACAAAACTGAAAAATGTAAATTTCCAATTTCAACCAAACATGCTAGAAATGCTCCAATTGAGCTAATTAGCTTATTGTGAGAATATTACAAACGTCTGACAACACTGAAAAATGTAAATTTCCAATTTTAACCAAACATGCTAGAAATGCTCCAATTGAGCTAATTAGCTTATTGTGAGAATATTGCAATTGTCTGACAAAAGTGAAAAATGTAAATTTCCAATTTCAACCAAACATGTTAGAAATGCTCCAATTGAGCTAATTAGCTTATTGTGAGAATATTACAAACGTCTGACAAAACTGAAAAATGTAAATTTCCAATTTCAACCAAACATGCTAGAAATGCTCCAATTGAGCTAATTAGCTTATTGTGAGAATATTACAAACGTCTGACAACACTGAAAAATGTAAATTTCCAATTTCAACCAAACATGCTAGAAATGCTCCAATTGAGCTAATTAGCTTATTGTGAGAATATTGCAATTGTCTGACAAAAGTGAAAAATGTAAATTTCCAATTTCAACCAAACATGCTAGAAATGCTCCAATTGAGCTAATTAGCTTATTGTGAGAATATTGCAATTGTCTGACAAAAGAGAAAAATGTAAATTTCCAATTTCAACCAAACATGCTAGAAATGCTCCAATTGAGCTAATTAGCTTATTGTGAGAATATTACAAACGTCTGACAACACTGAAAATTGTAAATTTCCAATTTCAACCAAACATGCTAGAAATGCTCCAATTGAGCTAATTAGCTTATTGTGAGAATATTACAAACGTCTGACAACACTGAAAAATGTAAATTTCCAATTTCAACCAAACATGCTAGAAATGCTCCAATTGGGCTAATTAGCTTATTGTGAGAATATTGCAATTGTCTGACAAAAGTGAAAAATGTAAATTTCCAATTTCAACCAAACATGCTAGAAATGCTCCAATTGAGCTAATTAGCTTATTGTGAGAATATTACAAACGTCTGACAAAACTGAAAAATGTAAATTTCCAATTTCACCCAAACATGCTAGAAATGCTCCAATTGAGCTAATTAGCTTATTGTGAGAATATTACAAACGTCTGACAAAACTGAAAAATGTAAATTTCCAATTTCAACCAAACATGCTAGAAATGCTCCAATTGAGCTAATTAGCTTATTGTGAGAATATTGCAATTGTCTGACAAAAGTGAAAAATGTAAATTTCCAATTTCAACCAAACATGCTAGAAATGCTCCAATTGAGCTAATTAGCTTATTGTGAGAATATTGCAATTGTCTGACAAAAGTGAAAAATGTAAATTTCCAATTTCAACCAAACATGCTAGAAATGCTCCAATTGACCTAATTAGCTTATTGTGAGAATATTGCAATTGTCTAACAAAAGTGAAAATTGTAAATTTCCAAATTCAACCAAACATGCTAGAAATGCTCCAATTGAGCTAATTAGCTTATTGTGAGAATATTGCAATTGTCTGACAAAAGTGAAAAATGTAAATTTCCAATTTCAACCAAACATGCTAGAAATGCTCCAATTGAGCTAATTAGCTTATTGTGAGAATATTGCAATTGTCTGACAAAAGTGAAAAATGTAAATTTCCAATTTCAACCAAACATGCTAGAAATGCTCCAATTGAGCTAATTAGCTTATTGTGAGAATATTGCAATTGTCTGACAAAAGTGAAAAATGTAAATTTCCAATTTCAACCAAACATGCTAGAAATGCTCCAATTGAGCTAATTAGCTTATTGTGAGAATATTACAAACGTCTGACAACACTGAAAAATGTAAATTTCCAATTTCAACCAAACATGCTAGAAATGCTCCAATTGAGCTAATTAGCTTATTGTGAGAATATTACAAACGTCTGACAAAACTGAAAAATGTAAATTTCCAATTTCAACCAAACATGCTAGAAATGCTCCAATTGAGCTAATTAGCTTAATGTGAGAATATTACAATTGTCTGGGAAAAGTGAAAAATGTCAATTTCCAATTTCAACCAAACATGCTAGAAATGCTCCAATTAGGCTAATTAGCTTATTGTGAGAATATTACAAACGTCTGACAAAAGTGAAAAATGTAAATTTCCAATTTCAACCAAACATGCTAGAATTGCTCAAATTGCGCAAATAAGCCTACTGTAAGAATTTTACAAACGTCTGACAAAACTGAAAAATGTAAATCTCCAATTTCAACCAAACATGCTAGAAATGCTCCAATTAAGCTAATTAGCTTATTGTGAGAATATTACAAACGTCTGACAAAAGTGAAAAATGTAAATTTCCAATTTCAACCAAACATGCTAGAATTGCTCAAATTGCGCAAATAAGCCTACTGTAAGAATTTTACAAACGTCTGACAAAAGTGAAAAATGTAAAATTCCAATTTCAACCAAACATGCTAGAAATGCTCCAATTGAGCTAATTAGTTTATTGTGAGAATATTACAAACGTCTGACAAAACTGAAAAATGTAAATTTTCAATTTCAACCAAACATGCTAGAAATGCTCCAATTGAGCTAATTAGCTTATTGTGAGAATATTACAAACGTCTGACAACACTGAAAAATGTAAATTTCCAATTTCAACCAAACATGCTAGAAATGCTCCAATTGAGCTAATTAGTTTATTGTGAGAATATTGCAATTGTCTGACAAAAGTGAAAAATGTAAATTTCCAATTTCAACCAAACATGCTAGAAATGCTCCAATTGAGCTAATTAGCTTATTGTGAGAATATTGCAATTGTCTGACAAAAGTGAAAAATGTGAATTTCCAATTTCAACCAAACATGCTAAAAATGCTCCAATTGAGCTAATTAGCTTATTGTGAGAATATTACAAACGTCTGACAAAAGTGAAAAATGTAAATTTCCAATTTCAACCAAACATGCTAGAAATGCTCCAATTGAGCTAATTAGCTTATTGTGAGAATATTGCAATTGTCTGACAAAAGTGAAAAATGTAATTTTCCAATTTCAACCAAACATGCTAGAAATGCTCCAATTGAGCTAATTAGCTTATTGTGAGAATATTGCAATTGTCTGACAAAAGTGAAAAATGTGAATTTCCAATTTCAACCAAACATGCTAAAAATGCTCCAATTGAGCTAATTAGCTTATTGTGAAAATATTACAAACGTCTGACAAAAGTGAAAAATGTAAATTTCCAATTTCAACCAAACATGCTAGAAATGCTCCAATTGAGCTAATTAGCTTATTGTGAGAATATTACAAACGTCTGACAAACATGAAAAATGTAAATTTCCAATTTCAACCAAACATGCTAGAAATGCTCTAATTGAGCTAATTAGCTTATTGTAATAATATTACAAACGTCTGACAAAACTGAAAAATAAAATTTTCCAATTTCAACCAAACATGCTAGAAATGCTCCAATTGAGCTAATTAGCTTATTGTGTGAATATTACAAACGTCTGACAACACTGAAAAATGTAAATTTCCAATTTCAACCAAACATGCTAGAAATGCTCCAATTGAGCTAAATAGCTTATTGTGAGAATATTACAAACGTCTGACAAAAGTGAAAAATGTAAATTTCCAATTTCAACCAAACATGCTAGAAATGCTCCAATTGAGCTAATTAGCTTATTGTGAGAATATTACAAACGTCTGACAAAACTGAAAAATGTAAATTTCCAATTTCAACCAAACATGCTAGAAATGCTCCAATGGAGCTAATTAGCTTATTGTGAGAATATTACAAACGTCTGACAACACTGAAAAATGTAAATTTCCAATTTCAACCAAACATGCTAGAAATGCTCCAATTGAGCTAATTAGCTTATTGTGAGAATATCGCAATTGTCTGACAAAAGTGAAAAATGTAAATTTCCAATTTCAACCAAACATGCTAGAAATGCTCCAATTGAGCTAATTAGCTTATTGTGAGAATATTACAAACGTCTGACAAAAGTGAAAAATGTAAATTTCCAATTTCAACCAAACATGCTAGAAATGCTCCAATTGAGCTAATTAGCTTATTGTGAGAATATTACAAACGTCTGACAAAACTGAAAAATGTAAATTTCCAATTTCAACCAAACATGCTAGAAATGCTCCAATTGAGCTAATTAGCTTATTGTGAGAATATTACAAACGTCTGACAACACTGAAAAATGTAAATTTCCAATTTCAACCAAACATGCTAGAAATGCTCCAATTGAGCTAATTAGCTTATTGTGAGAATATTGCAATTGTCTGACAAAAGTGAAAAATGTAAATTTCCAATTTCAACCAAACATGCTAGAAATGCTCCAATTGAGCTAATTAGCTTATTGTGAGAATATTACAAACGTCTGACAAAACTGAAAAATGTAAATTTCCAATTTCAGCCAAACATGCTAGAAATGCTCCAATTGAGCTAATTAGCTTATTGTGAGAATATTACAAACGTCTGACAAAACTGAAAAATGTAAATTTCCAATTTCAACCAAACATGCTAGAAATGCTCCAATTGAGCTAATTAGCTTATTGTGAGAATATTACAAACGTCTGACAAAACTGAAAAATGTAAATTTCCAATTTCAACCAAACATGCTAGAAATGCTCCAATTGAGCTAATTAGCTTATTGTGAGAATATTGCAATTGTCTGACAAAAGTGAAAAATGTAAATTTCCAATTTCAACCAAACATGCTAGAAATGCTCCAATTGAGCTAATTAGCTTATTGTGAGAATATTGCAATTGTCTGACAAAAGTGAAAAATGTAAATTTCCAATTTGAACCAAACATGCTAGAAATGCTCCAATTGAGCTAATTAGCTTATTGTGAGAATATTGCAATTGTCTGACAAAAGTGAAAAATGTAAATTTCCAATTTCAACCAAACATGATAGAAATGCTCCAATTGACCTAATTAGCTTATTGTGAGAATATTGCAATTGTCTAACAAAAGTGAAAAATGTGAATTTCCAAATTCAACCAAACATGCTAGAAATGCTCCAATTGAGCTAATTAGCTTATTGTGAGAATATTGCAATTGTCTGACAAAAGTGAAAAATGTAAATTTCCAATTTCAACCAAACATGCTAGAAATGCTCCAATTGAGCTAATTAGCTTATTGTGAGAATATTACAAACGTCTGACATAAGTGAAAAATGTAAATTTCCAATTTCAACCAAACATGCTAGAAATGCTCCAATTGACCTAATTAGCTTACTGTGAGAATATTACAATTGTCTGGGAAAAGTGAAAAATGTAAATTTCCAATTTCAACCAAACATGCTAGAAATGCTCCAATCGAGCTAATTAGCTTATTGTGAGAATATTGCAATTGTCTGACAAAAGTGAAAAATGTAAATTTCCAATTTCAACCAAACATGCTAGAAATGCTCCAATTGAGCTAATTAGCTTATTGTGAGAATATTGCAATTGTCTGACAAAAGTGAAAAATGTAAATTTCCAATTTCAACCAAACATGCTAGAAATGCTCCAATTGAGCTAATTAGCTTATTGTGAGAATATTACAAACGTCTGACAAAAGTGAAAAATGTAAATTTCCAATTTCAACCAAACATGCTAGAAATGCTCCAATTGAGCTAATTAGCTTATTGTGAGAATATTACAAACGTCTGACAAAAGTGAAAAATGTAAATTTCCAATTTCAACCAAACATGCTAGAAATGCTCCAATTGAGCTAATTAGCTTATTGTGAGAATATTACAAACGTCTGACAAAACTGAAAAATGTAAATTTCCAATTTCAACCAAACATGCTAGAAATGCTCCAATTGAGCTAATTAGCTTATTGTGAGAATATTGCAATTGTCTGACAAAAGTGAAAAATGTAAATTTCCAATTTGAACCAAACATGCTAGAAATGCTCCAATTGAGCTAATTAGCTTATTGTGAGAATATTGCAATTGTCTGACAAAAGTGAAAAATGTAAATTTCCAATTTCAACCAAACATGATAGAAATGCTCCAATTGACCTAATTAGCTTATTGTGAGAATATTGCAATTGTCTAACAAAAGTGAAAAATGTAAATTTCCAAATTCAACCAAACATGCTAGAAATGCTCCAATTGAGCTAATTAGCTTATTGTGAGAATATTGCAATTGTCTGACAAAAGTGAAAAATGTAAATTTCCAATTTCAACCAAACATGCTAGAAATGCTCCAATTGAGCTAATTAGCTTATTGTGAGAATATTACAAACGTCTGACATAAGTGAAAAATGTAAATTTCCAATTTCAACCAAACATGCTAGAAATGCTCCAATTGACCTAATTAGCTTACTGTGAGAATATTACAATTGTCTGGGAAAAGTGAAAAATGTAAATTTCCAATTTCAACCAAACATGCTAGAAATGCTCCAATCGAGCTAATTAGCTTATTGTGAGAATATTGCAATTGTCTGACAAAAGTGAAAAATGTAAATTTCCAATTTCAACCAAACATGCTAGAAATGCTCCAATTGAGCTAATTAGCTTATTGTGAGAATATTGCAATTGTCTGACAAAAGTGAAAAATGTAAATTTCCAATTTCAACCAAACATGCTAGAAATGCTCCAATTGAGCTAATTAGCTTATTGTGAGAATATTACAAACGTCTGACAAAAGTGAAAAATGTAAATTTCCAATTTCAACCAAACATGCTAGAAATGCTCCAATTGAGCTAATTAGCTTATTGTGAGAATATTACAAACGTCTGACAAAACTGAAAAATGTAAATTTCCAATTTCAACCAAACATGCTAGAAATGCTCCAATTGAGCTAATTAGCTTATTGTGAGAATATTACAAACGTCTGACAAAAGTGAAAAATGTAAATTTCCAATTTCAACCAAACATGCTAGAAATGCTCCAATTGAGCTAATTAGCTTATTGTGAGAATATTGCAATTGTCTGACAAAAGTGAAAAATGTAAATTTCCAATTTCAACCAAACATGCTAGAAATGCTCCAATTGAGCTAATTAGCTTATTGTGAGAATATTGCAATTGTCTGACAAAAGTGAAAAATGTAAATTTCCAATTTCAACCAAACATGCTAGAAATGCTCCAATTGAGCTAATTAGCTTATTGTGAGAATATTGCAATTGTCTGACAAAAGTGAAAAATGTAAATTTCCAATTTCAACCAAACATGCTAGAAATGCTCCAATTGAGCTAATTAGCTTATTGTGAGAATATTGCAATTGTCTGACAAAAGTGAAAAATGTAAATTTCCAATTTCAACCAAACATGCTAGAAATGCTCCAATTGACCTAATTAGCTTATTGTGAGAATATTGCAATTGTCTAACAAAAGTGAAAATTGTAAATTTCCAAATTCAACCAAACATGCTAGAAATGCTCCAATTGAGCTAATTAGCTTATTGTGAGAATATTGCAATTGTCTGACAAAAGTGAAAAATGTAAATTTCCAATTTGAACCAAACATGCTAGAAATGCTCCAATTGAGCTAATTAGCTTATTGTGAGAATATTACAAACGTCTGACAAAAGTGAAAAATGTAAATTCCCAATTTCAACCAAACATGCTAGAAATGCTCCAATTGAGCTAATTAGCTTATTGTGAGAATATTACAAACGTCTGACAAAAGTGAAAAATGTAAATTTCCAATTTCAACCAAACATGCTAGAAATGCTCCAATTGAGCTAATTAGCTTATTGTGAGAATATTGCAATTGTCTGACAAAAGTGAAAAATGTAAATTTCCAATTTCAACCAAACATGCTAGAAATGCTCCAATTGAGCTAATTAGCTTATTGTGAGAATATTGCAATTGTCTGACAAAAGTGAAAAATGTAAATTTCCAATTTCAACCAAACATGCTAGAAATGCTCCAATTGAGCTAATTAGCTTATTGTGAGAATATTACAAACGTCTGACAAAAGTGAAAAATGTAAATTTCCAATTTCAACCAAACATGCTAGAAATGCTCCAATTGAGCTAATTAGCTTATTGTGAGAATATTACAAACGTCTGACAAAACTGAAAAATGTAAATTTCCAATTTCAACCAAACATGCTAGAAATGCTCCAATTGAGCTAATTAGCTTATTGTGAGAATATTACAAACGTCTGACAACACTGAAAAATGTAAATTTCCAATTTCAACCAAACATGCTAGAAATGCTCCAATTGAGCTAATTAGTTTATTGTGAGAATATTGCAATTGTCTGACAAAAGTGAAAAATGTAAATTTCCAATTTCAACCAAACATGCTAGAAATGCTCCAATTGAGCTAATTAGCTTATTGTGAGAATATTGCAATTGTCTGACAAAAGTGAAAAATGTGAATTTCCAATTTCAACCAAACATGCTAAAAATGCTCCAATTGAGCTAATTAGCTTATTGTGAGAATATTACAAACGTCTGACAAAAGTGAAAAATGTGAATTTCCAATTTCAACCAAACATGCTAAAAATGCTCCAATTGAGCTAATTAGCTTATTGTGAGAATATTGCAATTGTCTAACAAAAGTGAAAAATGTAAATTTCCAAATTCAACCAAACATGCTAGAAATGCTCCAATTGAGCTAATTAGCTTATTGTGAGAATATTGCAATTGTCTGACAAAAGTGAAAAATGTAAATTTCCAATTTCAACCAAACATGCTAGAAATGCTCCAATTGAGCTAATTAGCTTATTGTGAGAATATTACAAACGTCTGACAAAAGTGAAAAATGTAAATTTCCAATTTCAACCAAACATGCTAGAAATGCTCCAATTGAGCTAATTAGCTTATTGTGAGAATATTACAAACGTCTGACAAAAGTGAAAAATGTAAATTTCCAATTTCAACCAAACATGCTAGAAATGCTCCAATTGAGCTAATTAGCTTATTGTGAGAATATTGCAATTGTCTAACAAAAGTGAAAAATGTAAATTTCCAAATTCAACCAAACATGCTAGAAATGCTCCAATTGAGCTAATTAGCTTATTGTGAGAATATTGCAATTGTCTGACAAAAGTGAAAAATGTAAATTTCCAATTTCAACCAAACATGCTAGAAATGCTCCAATTGAGCTAATTAGCTTATTGTGAGAATATTACAAACGTCTGACAAAAGTGAAAAATGTAAATTTCCAATTTCAACCAAACATGCTAGAAATGCTCCAATTGAGCTAATTAGCTTATTGTGAGAATATTACAAACGTCTGACAAAAGTGAAAAATGTAAATTTCCAATTTCAACCAAACATGCTAGAAATGCTCCAATTGAGCTAATTAGCTTATTGTGAGAATATTGCAATTGTCTGACAAAAGTGAAAAATGTAAATTTCCAATTTCAACCAAACATGCTAGAAATGCTCCAATTGAGCTAATTAGCTTATTGTGAGAATATTGCAATTGTCTGACAAAAGTGAAAAATGTAAATTTCCAATTTCAACCAAACATGCTAGAAATGCTCCAATTGAGCTAATTAGCTTATTGTGAGAATATTACAAACGTCTGACAAAAGTGAAAAATGTAAATTTCCAATTTCAACCAAACATGCTAGAAATGCTCCAATTGAGCTAATTAGCTTATTGTGAGAATATTGCAATTGTCTGACAAAAGTGAAAAATGTAAATTTCCAATTTCAACCAAACATGCTAGAAATGCTCCAATTGAGCTAATTAGCTTATTGTGAGAATATTGCAATTGTCTGACAAAAGTGAAAAATGTAAATTTCCAATTTCAACCAAACATGCTAGAAATGCTCCAATTGAGCTAATTAGCTTATTGTGAGAATATTGCAATTGTCTGACAAAAGTGAAAAATGTAAATTTCCAATTTCAACCAAACATGCTAGAAATGCTCCAATTGACCTAATTAGCTTATTGTGAGAATATTGCAATTGTCTAACAAAAGTGAAAATTGTAAATTTCCAAATTCAACCAAACATGCTAGAAATGCTCCAATTGAGCTAATTAGCTTATTGTGAGAATATTGCAATTGTCTGACAAAAGTGAAAAATGTAAATTTCCAATTTCAACCAAACATGCTAGAAATGCTCCAATTGAGCTAATTAGCTTATTGTGAGAATATTACAAACGTCTGACAAAAGTGAAAAATGTAAATTCCCAATTTCAACCAAACATGCTAGAAATGCTCCAATTGAGCTAATTAGCTTATTGTGAGAATATTACAAACGTCTGACAAAAGTGAAAAATGTAAATTTCCAATTTCAACCAAACATGCTAGAAATGCTCCAATTGACCTAATTAGCTTATTGTGAGAATATTACAATTGTCTGGGAAAAGTGAAAAATGTAAATTTCCAATTTCAACCAAACATGCTAGAAATGCTCCAATTGAGCTAATTAGCTTATTGTGAAAATATTGCAATTGTCTGACAAAAGTGAAAAATGTAAATTTCCAATTTCAACCAAACATGCTAGAAATGCTCCAATTGAGCTAATTAGCTTATTGTGAGAATATTACAAACGTCTGACAAAAGTGAAAAATGTAAATTTCCAATTTCAACCAAACATGCTAGAAATGCTCCAATTGAGCTAATTAGCTTATTGTGAGAATATTACAAACGTCTGACAAAACTGAAAAATGTAAATTTCCAATTTCAACCAAACATGCTAGAAATGCTCCAATTGAGCTAATTAGCTTATTGTGAGAATATTGCAATTGTCTGACAAAAGTGAAAAATGTAAATTTCCAATTTCAACCAAACATGCTAGAAATGCTCCAATTGAGCTAATTAGCTTATTGTGAGAATATTACAAACGTCTGACAAAAGTGAAAAATGTAAATTTCCAATTTCAACCAAACATGCTAGAAATGCTCCAATTGACCTAATTAGCTTACTGTGAGAATATTACAATTGTCTGGGAAAAGTGAAAAATGTAAATTTCCAATTTCAACCAAACATGCTAGAAATGCTCCAATTGAGCTAATTAGCTTATTGTGAGAATATTGCAATTGTCTGACAAAAGTGAAAAATGTAAATTTCCAATTTCAACCAAACATGCTAGAAATGCTCCAATTGAGCTAATTAGCTTATTGTGAGAATATTACAAACGTCTGACAAAACTGAAAAATGTAAATTTCCAATTTCAACCAAACATGCTAGAAATGCTCCAATTGAGCTAATTAGCTTATTGTGAGAATATTACAAACGTCTGACAAAAGTGAAAAATGTAAATTTCCAATTTCAACCAAACATGCTAGAAATGCTCCAATTGAGCTAATTAGCTTATTGTGAGAATATTACAAACGTCTGACAAAAGTGAAAAATGTAAATTTCCAATTTCAACCAAACATGCTAGAAATGCTCCAATTGACCTAATTAGCTTACTGTAAGAATATTACAATTGTCTGGGAAAAGTGAAAAATGTAAATTTCCAATTTCAACCAAACATGCTAGAAATGCTCCAATTGAGCTAATTAGCTTATTGTGAGAATATTGCAATTGTCTGACAAAAGTGAAAAATGTAAATTTCCAATTTCAACCAAACATGCTAGAAATGCTCCAATTGAGCTAATTAGCTTATTGTGAGAATATTACAAACGTCTGACAAAACTGAAAAATGTAAATTTCCAATTTCAACCAAACATGCTAGAAATGCTCCAATTGAGCTAATTAGCTTATTGTGAGAATATTACAAACGTCTGACAAAAGTGAAAAATGTAAATTTCCAATTTCAACCAAACATGCTAGAAATGCTCCAATTGAGCTAATTAGCTTATTGTGAGAATATTGCAATTGTCTGACAAAAGTGAAAAATGTAAATTTCCAATTTCAACCAAACATGCTAGAAATGCTCCAATTGAGCTAATTAGCTTATTGTGAGAATATTGCAATTGTCTGACAAAAGTGAAAAATGTAAATTTCCAATTTCAACCAAACATGCTAGAAATGCTCCAATTGAGCTAATTAGCTTATTGTGAGAATATTGCAATTGTCTGACAAAAGTGAAAAATGTAAATTTCCAATTTCAACCAAACATGCTAGAAATGCTCCAATTGACCTAATTAGCTTATTGTGAGAATATTGCAATTGTCTAACAAAAGTGAAAATTGTAAATTTCCAAATTCAACCAAACAAGCTAGAAATGCTCCAATTGAGCTAATTAGCTTATTGTGAGAATATTGCAATTGTCTGACAAAAGTGAAAAATGTAAATTTCCAATTTCAACCAAACATGCTAGAAATGCTCCAATTGAGCTAATTAGCTTATTGTGAGAATATTACAAACGTCTGACAAAAGTGAAAAATGTAAATTCCCAATTTCAACCAAACATGCTAGAAATGCTCCAATTGAGCTAATTAGCTTATTGTGAGAATATTACAAACGTCTGACAAAAGTGAAAAATGTAAATTTCCAATTTCAACCAAACATGCTAGAAATGCTCCAATTGACCTAATTAGCTTATTGTGAGAATATTACAATTGTCTGGGAAAAGTGAAAAATGTAAATTTCCAATTTCAACCAAACATGCTAGAAATGCTCCAATTGAGCTAATTAGCTTATTGTGAGAATATTGCAATTGTCTGACAAAAGTGAAAAATGTAAATTTCCAATTTCAACCAAACATGCTAGAAATGCTCCAATTGAGCTAATTAGCTTATTGTGAGAATATTACAAACGTCTGACAAAACTGAAAAATGTAAATTTCCAATTTCAACCAAACATGCTAGAAATGCTCCAATTGAGCTAATTAGCTTATTGTGAGAATATTACAAACGTCTGACAAAAGTGAAAAATGTAAATTTCCAATTTCAACCAAACATGCTAGAAATGCTCCAATTGAGCTAATTAGCTTATTGTGAGAATATTACAAACGTCTGACAAAACTGAAAAATGTAAATTTCCAATTTCAACCAAACATGCTAGAAATGCTCCAACTGAGCTAATTAGCTTATTGTGAGAATATTACAAACGTCTGACAACACTGAAAAATGTAAATTTCCAATTTCAACCAAACATGCTAGAAATGCTCCAATTGAGCTAATTAGCTTATTGTGAGAATATTGCAATTGTCTGACAAAAGTGAAAAATTTAAATTTCCAATTTCAACCAAACATGTTAGAAATGCTCCAATTGAGCTAATTAGCTTATTGTGAGAATATTACAAACGTCTGACAAAACTGAAAAATGTAAATTTCCAATTTCAACCAAACATGCTAGAAATGCTCCAATTGAGCTAATTAGCTTATTGTGAGAATATTACAAACGTCTGACAAAACTGAAAAATGTAAATTTCCAATTTCAACCAAACATGCTAGAAATGCTCCAATTGAGCTAATTAGCTTATTGTGAGAATATTACAAACGTCTGACAAAACTGAAAAATGTAAATTTCCAATTTCAACCAAACATGCTAGAAATGCTCCAATTGAGCTAATTAGCTTATTGTGAGAATATTACAAACGTCTGACAAAACTGAAAAATGTAAATTTCCAATTTCAACCAAACATGCTAGAAATGCTCCAATTGAGCTAATTAGCTTATTGTGAGAATATTACAAACGTCTGACAAAACTGAAAAATGTAAATTTCCAATTTCAACCAAACATGCTAGAAATGCTCCAATTGAGCTAATTAGCTTATTGTGAGAATATTGAAATTGTCTGACAAAAGTGAAAAATGTAAATTTCCAATTTCAACCAAACATGCTAGAAATGCTCCAATTGAGCTAATTAGCTTATTGTGAGAATATTGCAATTGTCTGACAAAAGTGAAAAATGTAAATTTCCAATTTCAACCAAACATGCTAGAAATGCTCCAATTGACCTAATTAGCTTATTGTGAGAATATTGCAATTGTCTAACAAAAGTGAAAATTGTAAATTTCCAAATTCAACCAAACATGCTAGAAATGCTCCAATTGAGCTAATTAGCTTATTGTGAGAATATTACAAACGTCTGACAAAACTGAAAAATGTAAATTTCCAATTTCAACCAAACATGCTAGAAATGATCCAATTGAGCTAATTAGCTTATTGTGAGAATATTACAAACGTCTGACAACACTGAAAAATGTAAATTTCCAATTTCAACCAAACATGCTAGAAATGCTCCAATTGAGCTAATTAGCTTATTGTGAGAATATTACAAACGTCTGACAAAAGTGAAAAATGTAAATTTCCAATTTCAACCAAACATGCTAGAAATGCTCCAATTGAGCTAATTAGCTTATTGTGAGAATATTACAAACGTCTGACAAAACTGAAAAATGTAAATTTCCAATTTCAACCAAACATGCTAGAAATGCTCCAATTGAGCTAATTAGCTTATTGTGAGAATATTACAAACGTCTGACAACACTGAAAAATGTAAATTTCTAATTTCAACCAAACATGCTAGAAATGCTCCAATTGAGCTAATTAGCTTATTGTGAGAATATTACAAACGTCTGACAAAAGTGAAAAATGTAAATTTCCAATTTCAACCAAACATGCTAGAAATGCTCCAATTGAGCTAATTAGCTTATTGTGAGAATATTACAAACGTCTGACAAAACTGAAAAATGTAAATTTCCAATTTCAACCAAACATGCTAGAAATGCTCCAATTGAGCTAATTAGCTTATTGTGAGAATATTACAAACGTCTGACAACACTGAAAAATGTAAATTTCCAATTTCAACCAAACATGCTAGAAATGCTCCAATTGAGCTAATTAGCTTATT
Organism: Watersipora subatra; assembly: GCF_963576615.1. Lineage (NCBI taxonomy): Eukaryota > Metazoa > Bryozoa > Gymnolaemata > Cheilostomatida > Watersiporidae > Watersipora > Watersipora subatra. Next base: position 505,236 of record NW_027045270.1, read on the forward strand.
GTGAGAATATTACAAACGTCTGACAAAACTGAAAAATGTAAATTTCCAATTTCAACCAAACATGCTAGAAATGCTCCAATTGAGCTAATTAGCTTATTGTGAGAATATTACAAACGTCTGACAACACTGAAAAATGTAAATTTCCAATTTCAACCAAACATGCTAGAAATGCTCCAATTGAGCTAATTAGCTTATTGTGAGAATATTGCAATTGTCTGACAAAAGTGAAAAATGTAAATTTCCAATTTCAACCAAACATGTTAGAAATGCTCCAATTGAGCTAATTAGCTTATTGTGAGAATATTACAAACGTCTGACAAAACTGAAAAATGTAAATTTCCAATTTCAACCAAACATGCTAGAAATGCTCCAATTGAGCTAATTAGCTTATTGTGAGAATATTGCAATTGTCTGACAAAAGTGAAAAATGTAATTTTCCAATTTCAACCAAACATGCTAGAAATGCTCCAATTGAGCTAATTAGCTTATTGTGAGAATATTGCAATTGTCTGACAAAAGTGAAAAATGTGAATTTCCAATTTCAACCAAACATGCTAAAAATGCTCCAATTGAGCTAATTAGCTTATTGTGAGAATATTACAAACGTCTGACAAAAGTGAAAAATGTAAATTTCCAATTTCAACCAAACATGCTAGAAATGCTCCAATTGAGCTAATTAGCTTATTGTGAGAATATTACAAACGTCTGACAAACATGAAAAATGTAAATTTCCAATTTCAACCAAACATGCTAGAAATGCTCTAATTGAGCTAATTAGCTTATTGTAATAATATTACAAACGTCTGACAAAACTGAAAAATAAAATTTTCCAATTTCAACCAAACATGCTAGAAATGCTCCAATTGAGCTAATTAGCTTATTGTGTGAATATTACAAACGTCTGACAACACTGAAAAATGTAAATTTCCAATTTCAACCAAACATGCTAGAAATGCTCCAATTGAGCTAATTAGCTTATTGTGAGAATATTACAAACGTCTGACAAAAGTGAAAAATGTAAATTTCCAATTTCAACCAAACATGCTAGAAATGCTCCAATTGAGCTAATTAGCTTATTGTGAGAATATTACAAACGTCTGACAAAACTGAAAAATGTAAATTTCCAATTTCAACCAAACATGCTAGAAATGCTCCAATTGAGCTAATTAGCTTATTGTGAGAATATTACAAACGTCTGACAACACTGAAAAATGTAAATTTCCAATTTCAACCAAACATGCTAGAAATGCTCCAATTGAGCTAATTAGCTTATTGTGAGAATATTACAAACGTCTGACAAAACTGAAAAATGTAAATTTCCAATTTCAACCAAACATGCTAGAAATGCTCCAATTGAGCTAATTAGCTTATTGTGAGAATATTACAAACGTCTGACAACACTGAAAAATGTAAATTTCCAATTTCAACCAAACATGCTAGAAATGCTCCAATTGAGCTAATTAGCTTATTGTGAGAATATTGCAATTGTCTGACAAAAGTGAAAAATGTAAATTTCCAATTTCAACCAAACATGCTAGAAATGCTCCAATTGAGCTAATTAGCTTATTGTGAGAATATTACAAACGTCTGACAAAACTGAAAAATGTAAATTTCCAATTTCAGCCAAACATGCTAGAAATGCTCCAATTGAGCTAATTAGCTTATTGTGAGAATATTACAAACGTCTGACAAAACTGAAAAATGTAAATTTCCAATTTCAACCAAACATGCTAGAAATGCTCCAATTGAGCTAATTAGCTTATTGTGAGAATATTACAAACGTCTGACAAAACTGAAAAATGTAAATTTCCAATTTCAACCAAACATGCTAGAAATGCTCCAATTGAGCTAATTAGCTTATTGTGAGAATATTGCAATTGTCTGACAAAAGTGAAAAATGTAAATTTCCAATTTCAACCAAACATGCTAGAAATGCTCCAATTGACCTAATTAGCTTATTGTGAGAATATTGCAATTGTCTGACAAAAGTGAAAAATGTAAATTTCCAATTTCAACCAAACATGCTAGAAATGCTCCAATTGACCTAATTAGCTTATTGTGAGAATATTACAAACGTCTGACAAAACTGAAAAATGTAAATTTCCAATTTCAGCCAAACATGCTAGAAATGCTCCAATTGAGCTAATTAGCTTATTGTGAGAATATTACAAACGTCTGACAAAACTGAAAAATGTAAATTTCCAATTTCAACCAAACATGCTAGAAATGCTCCAATTGAGCTAATTAGCTTATTGTGAGAATATTACAAACGTCTGACAAAACTGAAAAATGTAAATTTCCAATTTCAACCAAACATGCTAGAAATGCTCCAATTGAGCTAATTAGCTTATTGTGAGAATATTGCAATTGTCTGACAAAAGTGAAAAATGTAAATTTCCAAGTTCAACCAAACATGCTAGAAATGCTCCAATTGAGCTAATTAGCTTATTGTGAGAATATTGCAATTGTCTGACAAAAGTGAAAAATGTAAATTTCCAATTTCAACCAAACATGCTAGAAATGCTCCAATTGACCTAATTAGCTTATTGTGAGAATATTGCAATTGTCTAACAAAAGTGAAAAATGTAAATTTCCAAATTCAACCAAACATGCTAGAAATGCTCCAATTGAGCTAATTAGCTTATTGTGAGAATATTGCAATTGTCTGACAAAAGTGAAAAATGTAAATTTCCAATTTCAACCAAACATGCTAGAAATGCTCCAATTGAGCTAATTAGCTTATTGTGAGAATATTACAAACGTCTGACAAAAGTGAAAAATGTAAATTTCCAATTTCAACCAAACATGCTAGAAATGCTCCAATTGACCTAATTAGCTTACTGTGAGAATATTACAATTGTCTGGGAAAAGTGAAAAATGTAAATTTCCAATTTCAACCAAACATGCTAGAAATGCTCCAATTGAGCTAATTAGCTTATTGTGAGAATATTGCAATTGTCTGACAAAAGTGAAAAATGTAAATTTCCAATTTCAACCAAACATGCTAGAAATGCTCCAATTGAGCTAATTAGCTTATTGTGAGAATATTACAAACGTCTGACAAAACTGAAAAATGTAAATTTCCAATTTCAACCAAACATGCTAGAAATGCTCCAATTGAGCTAATTAGCTTATTGTGAGAATATTACAAACGTCTGACAAAAGTGAAAAATGTAAATTTCCAATTTCAACCAAACATGCTAGAAATGCTCCAATTGAGCTAATTAGCTTATTGTGAGAATATTGCAATTGTCTGACAAAAGTGAAAAATGTAAATTTCCAATTTCAACCAAACATGCTAGAAATGCTCCAATTGAGCTAATTAGCTTATTGTGAGAATATTGCAATTGTCTGACAAAAGTGAAAAATGTAAATTTCCAATTTCAACCAAACATGCTAGAAATGCTCCAATTGAGCTAATTAGCTTATTGTGAGAATATTGCAATTGTCTGACAAAAGTGAAAAATGTAAATTTCCAATTTCAACCAAACATGCTAGAAATGCTCCAATTGAGCTAATTAGCTTATTGTGAGAATATTGCAATTGTCTGACAAAAGTGAAAAATGTAAATTTCCAATTTCAACCAAACATGCTAGAAATGCTCCAATTGACCTAATTAGCTTATTGTGAGAATATTGCAATTGTCTAACAAAAGTGAAAATTGTAAATTTCCAAATTCAACCAAACATGCTAGAAATGCTCCAATTGAGCTAATTAGCTTATTGTGAGAATATTGCAATTGTCTGACAAAAGTGAAAAATGTAAATTTCCAATTTCAACCAAACATGCTAGAAATGCTCCAATTGAGCTAATTAGCTTATTGTGAGAATATTACAAACGTCTGACAAAAGTGAAAAATGTAAATTCCCAATTTCAACCAAACATGCTAGAAATGCTCCAATTGAGCTAATTAGCTTATTGTGAGAATATTACAAACGTCTGACAAAAGTGAAAAATGTAAATTTCCAATTTCAACCAAACATGCTAGAAATGCTCCAATTGACCTAATTAGCTTATTGTGAGAATATTACAATTGTCTGGGAAAAGTGAAAAATGTAAATTTCCAATTTCAACCAAACATGCTAGAAATGCTCCAATTGAGCTAATTAGCTTATTGTGAGAATATTGCAATTGTCTGACAAAAGTGAAAAATGTAAATTTCCAATTTCAACCAAACATGCTAGAAATGCTCCAATTGAGCTAATTAGCTTATTGTGAGAATATTACAAACGTCTGACAACACTGAAAAATGTAAATTTCCAATTTCAGCCAAACATGCTAGAAATGCTCCAATTGAGCTAATTAGCTTATTGTGAGAATATTGCAATTGTCTGACAAAAGTGAAAAATGTAAATTTCCAATTTCAACCAAACATGTTAGAAATGCTCCAATTGAGCTAATTAGCTTATTGTGAGAATATTACAAACGTCTGACAAAACTGAAAAATGTAAATTTCCAATTTCAACCAAACATGCTAAAAATGCTCCAATTGAACTAATTAGCTTATTGTGAGAATATTACAAACGTCTGACAAAACTGAAAAATGTAAATTTCCAATTTCAACCAAACATGTTAGAAATGCTCCAATTGAGCTAATTAGCTTATTGTGAGAATATTACAAACGTCTGACAAAACTGAAAAATGTAAATTTCCAATTTCAACCAAACATGCTAGAAATGCTCCAATTGAGCTAATTAGCTTATTGTGAGAATATTACAAACGTCTGACAAAACTGAAAAATGTAAATTTCCAATTTCAACCAAACATGCTAGAAATGCTCCAATTGAGCTAATTAGCTTATTGTGAGAATATTGAAATTGTCTGACAAAAGTGAAAAATGTAAATTTCCAATTTCAACCAAACATGCTAGAAATGCTCCAATTGAGCTAATTAGCTTATTGTGAGAATATTGCAATTGTCTGACAAAAGTGAAAAATGTAAATTTCCAATTTCAACCAAACATGCTAGAAATGCTCCAATTGACCTAATTAGCTTATTGTGAGAATATTGCAATTGTCTAACAAAAGTGAAAATTGTAATTTTCCAAATTCAACCAAACATGCTAGAAATGCTCCAATTGAGCTAATTAGCTTATTGTGAGAATATTACAAACGTCTGACAAAACTGAAAAATGTAAATTTCCAATTTCAACCAAACATGCTAGAAATGCTCCAATTGAGCTAATTAGCTTATTGTGAAAATATTACAAACGTCTGACAACACTGAAAAATGTAAATTTCCAACTTCAACCAAACATGCTAGAAATGCTCCAATTGAGCTAATTAGCTTATTGTGAGAATATTGCAATTGTCTGACAACACTGAAAAATGTAAATTTCCAATTTCAACCAAACATGCTAGAAATGCTCCAATTGAGCTAATTAGCTTATTGTGAGAATATTACAAACGTCTGACAAAACTGAAAAATGTAAATTTCCAATTTCAACCAAACATGCTAGAAATGCTCCAATTGAGCTAATTAGCTTATTGTGAGAATATTACAAACGTCTGACAAAACTGAAAAATGTAAATTTCCAATTTCAACCAAACATGTTAGAAATGCTCCAATTGAGCTAATTAGCTTATTGTGAGAATATTACAAACGTCTGACAAAACTGAAAAATGTAAATTTCCAATTTCAACCAAACATGCTAGAAATGCTCCAATTGAGCTAATTAGCTTATTGTGAGAATATTACAAACGTCTGACAAAACTGAAAAATGTAAATTTCCAATTTCAACCAAACATGCTAGAAATGCTCCAATTGAGCTAATTAGCTAATTGTGAGAATATTGAAATTGTCTGACAAAAGTGAAAAATGTAAATTTCCAATTTCAACCAAACATGCTAGAAATGCTCCAATTGAGCTAATTAGCTTATTGTGAGAATATTGCAATTGTCTGACAAAAGTGAAAAATGTAAATTTCCAATTTCAATCAAACATGCTAGAAATGCTCCAATTGACCTAATTAGCTTATTGTGAGAATATTGCAATTGTCTAACAAAAGTGAAAATTGTAAATTTCCAAATTCAACCAAACATGCTAGAAATGCTCCAATTGAGCTAATTAGCTTATTGTGAGAATATTACAAACGTCTGACAAAACTGAAAAATGTAAATTTCCAATTTCAACCAAACATGCTAGAAATGCTCCAATTGAGCTAATTAGCTTATTGTGAGAATATTACAAACGTCTGACAACACTGAAAAATGTAAATTTCCAATTTCAACCAAACATGCTAGAAATGCTCCAATTGAGCTAATTAGCTTATTGTGAGAATATTGCAATTGTCTGACAAAAGTGAAAAATGTAAATTTCCAATTTCAACCAAACATGCTAGAAATGCTCCAATTGAGCTAATTAGCTTATTGTGAGAATATTACAAACGTCTGACAAAACTGAAAAATGTAAATTTCCAATTTCAACCAAACATGCTAGAAATGCTCCAATTGAGCTAATTAGCTTATTGTGAGAATATTACAAACGTCTGACAAAACTGAAAAATGTAAATTTCCAATTTCAACCAAACATGCTAGAAATGCTCCAATTGAGCTAATTAGCTTATTGTGAGAATATTACAAACGTCTGACAAAACTGAAAAATGTAAATTTCCAATTTCAACCAAACATGCTAGAAATGCTCCAATTGAGCTAATTAGCTTATTGTGAGAATATTACAAACGTCTGACAAAACTGAAAAAGGTAAATTTCCAATTTCAACCAAACATGCTAGAAATGCTCCAATTGAGCTAATTAGCTTATTGTGAGAATATTGAAATTGTCTGACAAAAGTGAAAAATGTAAATTTCCAATTTCAACCAAACATGCTAGAAATGCTCCAATTGAGCTAATTAGCTTATTGTGAGAATATTGCAATTGTCTGACAAAAGTGAAAAATGTAAATTTCCAATTTCAACCAAACATGCTAGAAATGCTCCAATTGACCTAATTAGCTTATTGTGAGAATATTGCAATTGTCTAACAAAAGTGAAAATTGTAAATTTCCAAATTCAACCAAACATGCTAGAAATGCTCCAATTGAGCTAATTAGCTTACTGTGAGAATATTGCAATTGTCTGACAAAAGTGAAAAATGTAAATTTCCAATTTCAACCAAACATGTTAGAAATGCTCCAATTGAGCTAATTAGCTTATTGTGAGAATATTACAAACGTCTGACAACACTGAAAAATGTAAATTTCCAATTTCAACCAAACATGCTAGAAATGCTCCAATTGAGCTAATTAGCTTATTGTGAGAATATTGCAATTGTCTGACAAAAGTGAAAAATGTAAATTTCCAATTTCAACCAAACATGTTAGAAATGCTCCAATTGAGCTAATTAGCTTATTGTGAGAATATTACAAACGTCTGACAAAAGTGAAAAATGTAAATTTCCAATTTCAACCAAACATGCTAGAAATGCTCCAATTGAGCTAATTAGCTTATTGTGAGAATATTGCAATTGTCTGACAAAAGTGAAAAATGTAATTTTCCAATTTCAACCAAACATGCTAGAAATGCTCCAATTGAGCTAATTAGCTTATTGTGAGAATATTGCAATTGTCTGACAAAAGTGAAAAATGTGAATTTCCAATTTCAACCAAACATGCTAAAAATGCTCCAATTGAGCTAATTAGCTTATTGTGAGAATATTACAAACGTCTGACAAAAGTGAAAAATGTAAATTTCCAATTTCAACCAAACATGCTAGAAATGCTCCAATTGAGCTAATTAGCTTATTGTGAGAATATTACAAACGTCTGACAAACATGAAAAATGTAAATTTCCAATTTCAACCAAACATGCTAGAAATGCTCCAATTGAGCTAATTAGCTTATTGTGTGAATATTACAAACGTCTGACAACACTGAAAAATGTAAATTTCCAATTTCAACCAAACATGCTAGAAATGCTCCAATTGAGCTAATTAGCTTATTGTGAGAATATTACAAACGTCTGACAAAAGTGAAAAATGTAAATTTCCAATTTCAACCAAACATGCTAGAAATGCTCCAATTGAGCTAATTAGCTTATTGTGAGAATATTACAAACGTCTGACAAAACTGAAAAATGTAAATTTCCAATTTCAACCAAACATGCTAGAAATGCTCCAATTGAGCTAATTAGCTTATTGTGAGAATATTACAAACGTCTGACAAAAGTGAAAAATGTAAATTTCCAATTTCAACCAAACATGCTAGAAATGCTCCAATTGAGCTAATTAGCTTATTGTGAGAATATTGCAATTGTCTGACAAAAGTGAAAAATGTAAATTTCCAATTTCAACCAAACATGCTAGAAATGCTCCAATTGACCTAATTAGCTTATTGTGAGAATATTGCAATTGTCTAACAAAAGTGAAAATTGTAAATTTCCAAATTCAACCAAACATGCTAGAAATGCTCCAATTGAGCTAATTAGCTTATTGTGAGAATATTGCAATTGTCTGACAAAAGTGAAAAATGTAAATTTCCAATTTCAACCAAACATGCTAGAAATGCTCCAATTGAGCTAATTAGCTTATTGTGAGAATATTACAAACGTCTGACAAAAGTGAAAAATGTAAATTCCCAATTTCAACCAAACATGCTAGAAATGCTCCAATTGAGCTAATTAGCTTATTGTGAGAATATTACAAACGTCTGACAAAAGTGAAAAATGTAAATTTCCAATTTCAACCAAACATGCTAGAAATGCTCCAATTGACCTAATTAGCTTATTGTGAGAATATTACAATTGTCTGGGAAAAGTGAAAAATGTAAATTTCCAATTTCAACCAAACATGCTAGAAATGCTCCAATTGAGCTAATTAGCTTATTGTGAGAATATTGAAATTGTCTGACAAAAGTGAAAAATGTAAATTTCCAATTTCAACCAAACATGCTAGAAATGCTCCAATTGAGCTAATTAGCTTATTGTGAGAATATTACAAACGTCTGACAAAAGTGAAAAATGTAAATTTCCAATTTCAACCAAACATGCTAGAAATGCTCCAATTGAGCTAATTAGCTTATTGTGAGAATATTACAAACGTCTGACAAAACTGAAAAATGTAAATTTCCAATTTCAACCAAACATGCTAGAAATGCTCCAATTGAGCTAATTAGCTTATTGTGAGAATATTGCAATTGTCTGACAAAAGTGAAAAATGTAAATTTCCAATTTCAACCAAACATGCTAGAAATGCTCCAATTGAGCTAATTAGCTTATTGTGAGAATATTACAAACGTCTGACAAAAGTGAAAAATGTAAATTTCCAATTTCAACCAAACATGCTAGAAATGCTCCAATTGACCTAATTAGCTTACTGTGAGAATATTACAATTGTCTGGGAAAAGTGAAAAATGTAAATTTCCAATTTCAACCAAACATGCTAGAAATGCTCCAATTGAGCTAATTAGCTTATTGTGAGAATATTGCAATTGTCTGACAAAAGTGAAAAATGTAAATTTCCAATTTCAACCAAACATGCTAGAAATGCTCCAATTGAGCTAATTAGCTTATTGTGAGAATATTACAAACGTCTGACAAAACTGAAAAATGTAAATTTCCAATTTCAACCAAACATGCTAGAAATGCTCCAATTGAGCTAATTAGCTTATTGTGAGAATATTACAAACGTCTGACAAAAGTGAAAAATGTAAATTTCCAATTTCAACCAAACATGCTAGAAATGCTCCAATTGAGCTAATTAGCTTATTGTGAGAATATTACAAACGTCTGACAAAAGTGAAAAATGTAAATTTCCAATTTCAACCAAACATGCTAGAAATGCTCCAATTGACCTAATTAGCTTACTGTAAGAATATTACAATTGTCTGGGAAAAGTGAAAAATGTAAATTTCCAATTTCAACCAAACATGCTAGAAATGCTCCAATTGAGCTAATTAGCTTATTGTGAGAATATTGCAATTGTCTGACAAAAGTGAAAAATGTAAATTTCCAATTTCAACCAAACATGCTAGAAATGCTCCAATTGAGCTAATTAGCTTATTGTGAGAATATTACAAACGTCTGACAAAACTGAAAAATGTAAATTTCCAATTTCAACCAAACATGCTAGAAATGCTCCAATTGAGCTAATTAGCTTATTGTGAGAATATTACAAACGTCTGACAAAAGTGAAAAATGTAAATTTCCAATTTCAACCAAACATGCTAGAAATGCTCCAATTGAGCTAATTAGCTTATTGTGAGAATATTGCAATTGTCTGACAAAAGTGAAAAATGTAAATTTCCAATTTCAACCAAACATGCTAGAAATGCTCCAATTGAGCTAATTAGCTTATTGTGAGAATATTGCAATTGTCTGACAAAAGTGAAAAATGTAAATTTCCAATTTCAACCAAACATGCTAGAAATGCTCCAATTGAGCTAATTAGCTTATTGTGAGAATATTGCAATTGTCTGACAAAAGTGAAAAATGTAAATTTCCAATTTCAACCAAACATGCTAGAAATGCTCCAATTGACCTAATTAGCTTATTGTGAGAATATTGCAATTGTCTAACAAAAGTGAAAATTGTAAATTTCCAAATTCAACCAAACAAGCTAGAAATGCTCCAATTGAGCTAATTAGCTTATTGTGAGAATATTGCAATTGTCTGACAAAAGTGAAAAATGTAAATTTCCAATTTCAACCAAACATGCTAGAAATGCTCCAATTGAGCTAATTAGCTTATTGTGAGAATATTACAAACGTCTGACAAAAGTGAAAAATGTAAATTCCCAATTTCAACCAAACATGCTAGAAATGCTCCAATTGAGCTAATTAGCTTATTGTGAGAATATTACAAACGTCTGACAAAAGTGAAAAATGTAAATTTCCAATTTCAACCAAACATGCTAGAAATGCTCCAATTGACCTAATTAGCTTATTGTGAGAATATTACAATTGTCTGGGAAAAGTGAAAAATGTAAATTTCCAATTTCAACCAAACATGCTAGAAATGCTCCAATTGAGCTAATTAGCTTATTGTGAGAATATTGCAATTGTCTGACAAAAGTGAAAAATGTAAATTTCCAATTTCAACCAAACATGCTAGAAATGCTCCAATTGAGCTAATTAGCTTATTGTGAGAATATTACAAACGTCTGACAAAACTGAAAAATGTAAATTTCCAATTTCAACCAAACATGCTAGAAATGCTCCAATTGAGCTAATTAGCTTATTGTGAGAATATTACAAACGTCTGACAAAAGTGAAAAATGTAAATTTCCAATTTCAACCAAACATGCTAGAAATGCTCCAATTGAGCTAATTAGCTTATTGTGAGAATATTACAAACGTCTGACAAAACTGAAAAATGTAAATTTCCAATTTCAACCAAACATGCTAGAAATGCTCCAACTGAGCTAATTAGCTTATTGTGAGAATATTACAAACGTCTGACAACACTGAAAAATGTAAATTTCCAATTTCAACCAAACATGCTAGAAATGCTCCAATTGAGCTAATTAGCTTATTGTGAGAATATTGCAATTGTCTGACAAAAGTGAAAAATTTAAATTTCCAATTTCAACCAAACATGTTAGAAATGCTCCAATTGAGCTAATTAGCTTATTGTGAGAATATTACAAACGTCTGACAAAACTGAAAAATGTAAATTTCCAATTTCAACCAAACATGCTAGAAATGCTCCAATTGAGCTAATTAGCTTATTGTGAGAATATTGCAAACGTCTGACAAAACTGAAAAATGTAAATTTCCAATTTCAACCAAACATGCTAGAAATGCTCCAATTGAGCTAATTAGCTTATTGTGAGAATATTACAAACGTCTGACAAAACTGAAAAATGTAAATTTCCAATTTCAACCAAACATGCTAGAAATGCTCCAATTGAGCTAATTAGCTTATTGTGAGAATATTACAAACGTCTGACAAAACTGAAAAATGTAAATTTCCAATTTCAACCAAACATGCTAGAAATGCTCCAATTGAGCTAATTAGCTTATTGTGAGAATATTACAAACGTCTGACAAAACTGAAAAATGTAAATTTCCAATTTCAACCAAACATGCTAGAAATGCTCCAATTGAGCTAATTAGCTTATTGTGAGAATATTGAAATTGTCTGACAAAAGTGAAAAATGTAAATTTCCAATTTCAACCAAACATGCTAGAAATGCTCCAATTGAGCTAATTAGCTTATTGTGAGAATATTGCAATTGTCTGACAAAAGTGAAAAATGTAAATTTCCAATTTCAACCAAACATGCTAGAAATGCTCCAATTGACCTAATTAGCTTATTGTGAGAATATTGCAATTGTCTAACAAAAGTGAAAATTGTAAATTTCCAAATTCAACCAAACATGCTAGAAATGCTCCAATTGAGCTAATTAGCTTATTGTGAGAATATTACAAACGTCTGACAAAACTGAAAAATGTAAATTTCCAATTTCAACCAAACATGCTAGAAATGCTCCAATTGAGCTAATTAGCTTATTGTGAGAATATTACAAACGTCTGACAACACTGAAAAATGTAAATTTCCAATTTCAACCAAACATGCTAGAAATGCTCCAACTGAGCTAATTAGCTTATTGTGAGAATATTGCAATTGTCTGACAAAAGTGAAAAATGTAAATTTCCAATTTCAACCAAACATGCTAGAAATGCTCCAATTGAGCTAATTAGCTTATTGTGAGAATATTACAAACGTCTGACAAAACTGAAAAATGTAAATTTCCAATTTCAACCAAACATGCTAGAAATGCTCCAATTGAGCTAATTAGCTTATTGTGAGAATATTACAAACGTCTGACAAAACTGAAAAATGTAAATTTCCAATTTCAACCAAACATGCTAGAAATGCTCCAATTGAGCTAATTAGCTTATTGTGAGAATATTACAAACGTCTGACAAAACTGAAAAATGTAAATTTCCAATTTCAACCAAACATGCTAGAAATGCTCCAATTGAGCTAATTAGCTTATTGTGAGAATATTACAAACGTCTGACAAAACTGAAAAATGTAAATTTCCAATTTCAACCAAACATGCTAGAAATGCTCCAATTGAGCTAATTAGCTTATTGTGAGAATATTGAAATTGTCTGACAAAAGTGAAAAATGTAAATTTCCAATTTCAACCAAACATGCTAGAAATGCTCCAATTGACCTAATTAGCTTATTGTGAGAATATTGCAATTGTCTAACAAAAGTGAAAATTGTAAATTTCCAAATTCAACCAAACATGCTAGAAATGCTCCAATTGAGCTAATTAGCTTATTGTGAGAATATTACAAACGTCTGACAACACTGAAAAATGTAAATTTCCAATTTCAACCAAACATGCTAGAAATGCTCCAATTGAGCTAATTAGCTTATTGTGAGAATATTACAAACGTCTGACAACACTGAAAAATGTAAATTTCCAATTTCAACCAAACATGCTAGAAATGCTCCAATTGAGCTAATTAGCTTATTGTGAGAATATTGCAATTGTCTGACAAAAGTGAAAAATGTAAATTTCCAATTTCAACCAAACATGTTAGAAATGCTCCAATTGAGCTAATTAGCTTATTGTGAGAATATTACAAACGTCTGACAAAACTGAAAAATGTAAATTTCCAATTTCAACCAAACATGCTAGAAATGCTCCAATTGAGCTAATTAGCTTATTGTGAGAATATTGCAATTGTCTGACAAAAGTGAAAAATGTAATTTTCCAATTTCAACCAAACATGCTAGAAATGCTCCAATTGAGCTAATTAGCTTATTGTGAGAATATTGCAATTGTCTGACAAAAGTGAAAAATGTGAATTTCCAATTTCAACCAAACATGCTAAAAATGCTCCAATTGAGCTAATTAGCTTATTGTGAGAATATTACAAACGTCTGACAAAAGTGAAAAATGTAAATTTCCAATTTCAACCAAACATGCTAGAAATGCTCCAATTGAGCTAATTAGCTTATTGTGAGAATATTACAAACGTCTGACAAACATGAAAAATGTAAATTTCCAATTTCAACCAAACATGCTAGAAATGCTCTAATTGAGCTAATTAGCTTATTGTAATAATATTACAAACGTCTGACAAAACTGAAAAATAAAATTTTCCAATTTCAACCAAACATGCTAGAAATGCTCCAATTGAGCTAATTAGCTTATTGTGAGAATATTGCAATTGTCTGACAAAAGTGAAAAATGTAAATTTCCAATTTCAACCAAACATGTTAGAAATGCTCCAATTGAGCTAATTAGCTTATTGTGAGAATATTACAAACGTCTGACAACACTGAAAAATGTAAATTTCCAATTTCAACCAAACATGCTAGAAATGCTCCAATTGAGCTAATTAGCTTATTGTGAGAATATTACAAACGTCTGACAAAACTGAAAAATGTAAATTTCCAATTTCAACCAAACATGCTAGAAATGCTCCAATTGAGCTAATTAGCTTATTGTGAGAATATTACAAACGTCTGACAACACTGAAAAATGTAAATTTCCAATTTCAACCAAACATGCTAGAAATGCTCCAATTGAGCTAATTAGCTTATTGTGAGAATATTGCAATTGTCTGACAAAAGTGAAAAATGTAAATTTCCAATTTCAACCAAACATGTTAGAAATGCTCCAATTGAGCTAATTAGCTTATTGTGAGAATATTACAAACGTCTGACAAAACTGAAAAATGTAAATTTCCAATTTCAACCAAACATGCTAGAAATGCTCCAATTGAGCTAATTAGCTTATTGTGAGAATATTGCAATTGTCTGACAAAAGTGAAAAATGTAATTTTCCAATTTCAACCAAACATGCTAGAAATGCTCCAATTGAGCTAATTAGCTTATTGTGAGAATATTGCAATTGTCTGACAAAAGTGAAAAATGTGAATTTCCAATTTCAACCAAACATGCTAAAAATGCTCCAATTGAGCTAATTAGCTTATTGTGAGAATATTACAAACGTCTGACAAAAGTGAAAAATGTAAATTTCCAATTTCAACCAAACATGCTAGAAATGCTCCAATTGAGCTAATTAGCTTATTGTGAGAATATTACAAACGTCTGACAAACATGAAAAATGTAAATTTCCAATTTCAACCAAACATGCTAGAAATGCTCTAATTGAGCTAATTAGCTTATTGTAATAATATTACAAACGTCTGACAAAACTGAAAAATAAAATTTTCCAATTTCAACCAAACATGCTAGAAATGCTCCAATTGAGCTAATTAGCTTATTGTGTGAATATTACAAACGTCTGACAACACTGAAAAATGTAAATTTCCAATTTCAACCAAACATGCTAGAAATGCTCCAATTGAGCTAATTAGCTTATTGTGAGAATATTACAAACGTCTGACAAAAGTGAAAAATGTAAATTTCCAATTTCAACCAAACATGCTAGAAATGCTCCAATTGAGCTAATTAGCTTATTGTGAGAATATTACAAACGTCTGACAAAACTGAAAAATGTAAATTTCCAATTTCAACCAAACATGCTAGAAATGCTCCAATTGAGCTAATTAGCTTATTGTGAGAATATTACAAACGTCTGACAACACTGAAAAATGTAAATTTCCAATTTCAACCAAACATGCTAGAAATGCTCCAATTGAGCTAATTAGCTTATTGTGAGAATATTACAAACGTCTGACAAAACTGAAAAATGTAAATTTCCAATTTCAACCAAACATGCTAGAAATGCTCCAATTGAGCTAATTAGCTTATTGTGAGAATATTACAAACGTCTGACAACACTGAAAAATGTAAATTTCCAATTTCAACCAAACATGCTAGAAATGCTCCAATTGAGCTAATTAGCTTATTGTGAGAATATTGCAATTGTCTGACAAAAGTGAAAAATGTAAATTTCCAATTTCAACCAAACATGCTAGAAATGCTCCAATTGAGCTAATTAGCTTATTGTGAGAATATTACAAACGTCTGACAAAACTGAAAAATGTAAATTTCCAATTTCAGCCAAACATGCTAGAAATGCTCCAATTGAGCTAACTAGCTTATTGTGAGAATATTACAAACGTCTGACAAAACTGAAAAATGTAAATTTCCAATTTCAACCAAACATGCTAGAAATGCTCCAATTGAGCTAATTAGCTTATTGTGAGAATATTACAAACGTCTGACAAAACTGAAAAATGTAAATTTCCAATTTCAACCAAACATGCTAGAAATGCTCCAATTGAGCTAATTAGCTTATTGTGAGAATATTGCAATTGTCTGACAAAAGTGAAAAATGTAAATTTCCAAGTTCAACCAAACATGCTAGAAATGCTCCAATTGAGCTAATTAGCTTATTGTGAGAATATTGCAATTGTCTGACAAAAGTGAAAAATGTAAATTTCCAATTTGAACCAAACATGCTAGAAATGCTCCAATTGAGCTAATTAGCTTATTGTGAGAATATTGCAATTGTCTGACAAAAGTGAAAAATGTAAATTTCCAATTTCAACCAAACATGCTAGAAATGCTCCAATTGACCTAATTAGCTTATTGTGAGAATATTGCAATTGTCTAACAAAAGTGAAAAATGTAAATTTCCAAATTCAACCAAACATGCTAGAAATGCTCCAATTGAGCTAATTAGCTTATTGTGAGAATATTGCAATTGTCTGACAAAAGTGAAAAATGTAAATTTCCAATTTCAACCAAACATGCTAGAAATGCTCCAATTGAGCTAATTAGCTTATTGTGAGAATATTACAAACGTCTGACAAAAGTGAAAAATGTAAATTTCCAATTTCAACCAAACATGCTAGAAATGCTCCAATTGACCTAATTAGCTTACTGTGAGAATATTACAATTGTCTGGGAAAAGTGAAAAATGTAAATTTCCAATTTCAACCAAACATGCTAGAAATGCTCCAATTGAGCTAATTAGCTTATTGTGAGAATATTGCAATTGTCTGACAAAAGTGAAAAATGTAAATTTCCAATTTCAACCAAACATGCTAGAAATGCTCCAATTGAGCTAATTAGCTTATTGTGAGAATATTACAAACGTCTGACAAAACTGAAAAATGTAAATTTCCAATTTCAACCAAACATGCTAGAAATGCTCCAATTGAGCTAATTAGCTTATTGTGAGAATATTACAAACGTCTGACAAAAGTGAAAAATGTAAATTTCCAATTTCAACCAAACATGCTAGAAATGCTCCAATTGAGCTAATTAGCTTATTGTGAGAATATTGCAATTGTCTGACAAAAGTGAAAAATGTAAATTTCCAATTTCAACCAAACATGCTAGAAATGCTCCAATTGAGCTAATTAGCTTATTGTGAGAATATTGCAATTGTCTGACAAAAGTGAAAAATGTAAATTTCCAATTTCAACCAAACATGCTAGAAATGCTCCAATTGAGCTAATTAGCTTATTGTGAGAATATTGCAATTGTCTGACAAAAGTGAAAAATGTAAATTTCCAATTTCAACCAAACATGCTAGAAATGCTCCAATTGAGCTAATTAGCTTATTGTGAGAATATTGCAATTGTCTGACAAAAGTGAAAAATGTAAATTTCCAATTTCAACCAAACATGCTAGAAATGCTCCAATTGACCTAATTAGCTTATTGTGAGAATATTGCAATTGTCTAACAAAAGTGAAAATTGTAAATTTCCAAATTCAACCAAACATGCTAGAAATGCTCCAATTGAGCTAATTAGCTTATTGTGAGAATATTGCAATTGTCTGACAAAAGTGAAAAATGTAAATTTCCAATTTCAACCAAACATGCTAGAAATGCTCCAATTGAGCTAATTAGCTTATAGTGAGAATATTACAAACGTCTGACAAAAGTGAAAAATGTAAATTCCCAATTTCAACCAAACATGCTAGAAATGCTCCAATTGAGCTAATTAGCTTATTGTGAGAATATTACAAACGTCTGACAAAAGTGAAAAATGTAAATTTCCAATTTCAACCAAACATGCTAGAAATGCTCCAATTGACCTAATTAGCTTATTGTGAGAATATTACAATTGTCTGGGAAAAGTGAAAAATGTAAATTTCCAATTTCAACCAAACATGCTAGAAATGCTCCAATTGAGCTAATTAGCTTATTGTGAGAATAATGCAATTGTCTGACAAAAGTGAAAAATGTAAATTTCCAATTTCAACCAAACATGCTAGAAATGCTCCAATTGAGCTAATTAGCTTATTGTGAGAATATTACAAACGTCTGACAAAAGTGAAAAATGTAAATTTCCAATTTCAACCAAACATGCTAGAAATGCTCCAATTGAGCTAATTAGCTTATTGTGAGAATATTGCAATTGTCTGACAAAAGTGAAAAATGTAAATTTCCAATTTCAACCAAACATGCTAGAAATGCTCCAATTGACCTAATTAGCTTATTGTGAGAATATTGCAATTGTCTAACAAAAGTGAAAATTGTAAATTTCCAAATTCAACCAAACATGCTAGAAATGCTCCAATTGAGCTAATTAGCTTATTGTGAGAATATTGCAATTGTCTGACAAAAGTGAAAAATGTAAATTTCCAATTTCAACCAAACATGCTAGAAATGCTCCAATTGAGCTAATTAGCTTATTGTGAGAATATTACAAACGTCTGACAAAAGTGAAAAATGTAAATTCCCAATTTCAACCAAACATGCTAGAAATGCTCCAATTGAGCTAATTAGCTTATTGTGAGAATATTACAAACGTCTGACAAAAGTGAAAAATGTAAATTTCCAATTTCAACCAAACATGCTAGAAATGCTCCAATTGACCTAATTAGCTTATTGTGAGAATATTACAATTGTCTGGGAAAAGTGAAAAATGTAAATTTCCAATTTCAACCAAACATGCTAGTAATGCTCCAATTGAGCTAATTAGCTTATTGTGAGAATAATGCAATTGTCTGACAAAAGTGAAAAATGTAAATTTCCAATTTCAACCAAACATGCTAGAAATGCTCCAATTGAGCTAATTAGCTTATTGTGAGAATATTGCAATTGTCTGACAAAAGTGAAAAATGTAAATTTCCAATTTCAACCAAACATGCTAGAAATGCTCCAATTGAGCTAATTAGCTTATTGTGAGAATATTGCAATTGTCTGACAAAAGTGAAAAATGTAAATTTCCAATTTCAACCAAACATGCTAGAAATGCTCCAATTGAGCTAATTAGCTTATTGTGAGAATATTGCAATTGTCTGACAAAAGTGAAAAATGTAAATTTCCAATTTCAACCAAACATGCTAGAAATGCTCCAATTGACCTAATTAGCTTATTGTGAGAATATTGCAATTGTCTAACAAAAGTGAAAATTGTAAATTTCCAAATTCAACCAAACATGCTAGAAATGCTCCAATTGAGCTAATTAGCTTATTGTGAGAATATTGCAATTGTCTGACAAAAGTGAAAAATGTAAATTTCCAATTTCAACCAAACATGCTAGAAATGCTCCAATTGAGCTAATTAGCTTATTGTGAGAATATTACAAACGTCTGACAAAAGTGAAAAATGTAAATTCCCAATTTCAACCAAACATGCTAGAAATGCTCCAATTGAGCTAATTAGCTTATTGTGAGAATATTACAAACGTCTGACAAAAGTGAAAAATGTAAATTTCCAATTTCAACCAAACATGCTAGAAATGCTCCAATTGACCTAATTAGCTTATTGTGAGAATATTACAATTGTCTGGGAAAAGTGAAAAATGTAAATTTCCAATTTCAACCAAACATGCTAGAAATGCTCCAATTGAGCTAATTAGCTTATTGTGAGAATAATGCAATTGTCTGACAAAAGTGAAAAATGTAAATTTCCAATTTCAACCAAACATGCTAGAAATGCTCCAATTGAGCTAATTAGCTTATTGTGAGAATATTACAAACGTCTGACAAAAGTGAAAAATGTAAATTTCCAATTTCAACCAAACATGCTAGAAATGCTCCAATTGAGCTAATTAGCTTATTGTGAGAATATTGCAATTGTCTGACAAAAGTGAAAAATGTAAATTTCCAATTTCAACCAAACATGCTAGAAATGCTCCAATTGACCTAATTAGCTTATTGTGAGAATATTGCAATTGTCTAACAAAAGTGAAAATTGTAAATTTCCAAATTCAACCAAACATGCTAGAAATGCTCCAATTGAGCTAATTAGCTTATTGTGAGAATATTGCAATTGTCTGACAAAAGTGAAAAATGTAAATTTCCAATTTCAACCAAACATGCTAGAAATGCTCCAATTGAGCTAATTAGCTTATTGTGAGAATATTACAAACGTCTGACAAAAGTGAAAAATGTAAATTCCCAATTTCAACCAAACATGCTAGAAATGCTCCAATTGAGCTAATTAGCTTATTGTGAGAATATTACAAACGTCTGACAAAAGTGAAAAATGTAAATTTCCAATTTCAACCAAACATGCTAGAAATGCTCCAATTGACCTAATTAGCTTATTGTGAGAATATTACAATTGTCTGGGAAAAGTGAAAAATGTAAATTTCCAATTTCAACCAAACATGCTAGAAATGCTCCAATTGAGCTAATTAGCTTATTGTGAGAATAATGCAATTGTCTGACAAAAGTGAAAAATGTAAATTTCCAATTTCAACCAAACATGCTAGAAATGCTCCAATTGAGCTAATTAGCTTATTGTGAGAATATTACAAACGTCTGACAAAACTGAAAAATGTAAATTTCCAATTTCAACCAAACATGCTAGAAATGCTCCAATTGAGCTAATTAGCTTATTGTGAGAATATTACAAACGTCTGACAAAAGTGAAAAATGTAAATTTCCAATTTCAACCAAACATGCTAGAAATGCTCCAATTGAGCTAATTAGCTTATTGTGAGAATATTACAAACGTCTGACAAAACTGAAAAATGTAAATTTCCAATTTCAACCAAACATGCTAGAAATGCTCCAATTGAGCTAATTAGCTTATTGTGAGAATATTACAAACGTCTGACAAAACTGAAAAATGTAAATTTCCAATTTCTGCCAAACATGCTAGAAATGCTCCAATTGAGCTAATTAGCTTATTGTGAGAATATTGCAATTGTCTGACAAAAGTGAAAAATGTAAATTTCCAATTTCAACCAAACATGTTAGAAATGCTCCAATTGAGCTAATTAGCTTATTGTGAGAATATTACAAACGTCTGACAAAACTGAAAAATGTAAATTTCCAATTTCAACCAAACATGCTAGAAATGCTCCAATTGAACTAATTAGCTTATTGTGAGAATATTACAAACGTCTGACAAAACTGAAAAATGTAAATTTCCAATTTCAACCAAACATGTTAGAAATGCTCCAATTGAGCTAATTAGCTTATTGTGAGAATATTACAAACGTCTGACAAAACTGAAAAATGTAAATTTCCAATTTCAACCAAACATGCTAGAAATGCTCCAATTGAGCTAATTAGCTTATTGTGAGAATATTACAAACGTCTGACAAAACTGAAAAATGTAAATTTCCAATTTCAACCAAACATGCTAGAAATGCTCCAATTGAGCTAATTAGCTTATTGTGAGAATATTGAAATTGTCTGACAAAAGTGAAAAATGTAAATTTCCAATTTCAACCAAACATGCTAGAAATGCTCCAATTGAGCTAATTAGCTTATTGTGAGAATATTGCAATTGTCTGACAAAAGTGAAAAATGTAAATTTCCAATTTCAACCAAACATGCTAGAAATGCTCCAATTGACCTAATTAGCTTATTGTGAGAATATTGCAATTGTCTAACAAAAGTGAAAATTGTAAATTTCCAAATTCAACCAAACATGCTAGAAATGCTCCAATTGAGCTAATTAGCTTATTGTGAGAATATTACAAACGTCTGACAAAACTGAAAAATGTAAATTTCCAATTTCAACCAAACATGCTAGAAATGCTCCAATTGAGCTAATTAGCTTATTGTGAAAATATTACAAACGTCTGACAACACTGAAAAATGTAAATTTCCAACTTCAACCAAACATGCTAGAAATGCTCCAATTGAGCTAATTAGCTTATTGTGAGAATATTGCAATTGTCTGACAAAAGTGAAAAATGTAAATTTCCAATTTCAACCAAACATGCTAGAAATGCTCCAATTGAGCTAATTAGCTTATTGTGAGAATATTACAAACGTCTGACAAAAGTGAAAAATGTAAATTCCCAATTTCAACCAAACATGCTAGAAATGCTCCAATTGAGCTAATTAGCTTATTGTGAGAATATTACAAACGTCTGACAAAAGTGAAAAATGTAAATTTCCAATTTCAACCAAACATGCTAGAAATGCTCCAATTGACCTAATTAGCTTATTGTGAGAATATTACAATTGTCTGGGAAAAGTGAAAAATGTAAATTTCCAATTTCAACCAAACATGCTAGAAATGCTCCAATTGAGCTAATTAGCTTATTGTGAGAATAATGCAATTGTCTGACAAAAGTGAAAAATGTAAATTTCCAATTTCAACCAAACATGCTAGAAATGCTCCAATTGAGCTAATTAGCTTATTGTGAGAATATTACAAACGTCTGACAAAAGTGAAAAATGTAAATTTCCAATTTCAACCAAACATGCTAGAAATGCTCCAATTGAGCTAATTAGCTTATTGTGAGAATATTGCAATTGTCTGACAAAAGTGAAAAATGTAAATTTCCAATTTCAACCAAACATGCTAGAAATGCTCCAATTGACCTAATTAGCTTATTGTGAGAATATTGCAATTGTCTAACAAAAGTGAAAATTGTAAATTTCCAAATTCAACCAAACATGCTAGAAATGCTCCAATTGAGCTAATTAGCTTATTGTGAGAATATTGCAATTGTCTGACAAAAGTGAAAAATGTAAATTTCCAATTTCAACCAAACATGCTAGAAATGCTCCAATTGAGCTAATTAGCTTATTGTGAGAATATTACAAACGTCTGACAAAAGTGAAAAATGTAAATTCCCAATTTCAACCAAACATGCTAGAAATGCTCCAATTGAGCTAATTAGCTTATTGTGAGAATATTACAAACGTCTGACAAAAGTGAAAAATGTAAATTTCCAATTTCAACCAAACATGCTAGAAATGCTCCAATTGACCTAATTAGCTTATTGTGAGAATATTACAATTGTCTGGGAAAAGTGAAAAATGTAAATTTCCAATTTCAACCAAACATGCTAGAAATGCTCCAATTGAGCTAATTAGCTTATTGTGAGAATAATGCAATTGTCTGACAAAAGTGAAAAATGTAAATTTCCAATTTCAACCAAACATGCTAGAAATGCTCCAATTGAGCTAATTAGCTTATTGTGAGAATATTACAAACGTCTGACAAAACTGAAAAATGTAAATTTCCAATTTCAACCAAACATGCTAGAAATGCTCCAATTGAGCTAATTAGCTTATTGTGAGAATATTACAAACGTCTGACAAAAGTGAAAAATGTAAATTTCCAATTTCAACCAAACATGCTAGAAATGCTCCAATTGAGCTAATTAGCTTATTGTGAGAATATTACAAACGTCTGACAAAACTGAAAAATGTAAATTTCCAATTTCAACCAAACATGCTAGAAATGCTCCAATTGAGCTAATTAGCTTATTGTGAGAATATTACAAACGTCTGACAAAACTGAAAAATGTAAATTTCCAATTTCAGCCAAACATGCTAGAAATGCTCCAATTGAGCTAATTAGCTTATTGTGAGAATATTGCAATTGTCTGACAAAAGTGAAAAATGTAAATTTCCAATTTCAACCAAACATGTTAGAAATGCTCCAATTGAGCTAATTAGCTTATTGTGAGAATATTACAAACGTCTGACAAAACTGAAAAATGTAAATTTCCAATTTCAACCAAACATGCTAGAAATGCTCCAATTGAACTAATTAGCTTATTGTGAGAATATTACAAACGTCTGACAAAACTGAAAAATGTAAATTTCCAATTTCAACCAAACATGTTAGAAATGCTCCAATTGAGCTAATTAGCTTATTGTGAGAATATTACAAACGTCTGACAAAACTGAAAAATGTAAATTTCCAATTTCAACCAAACATGCTAGAAATGCTCCAATTGAGCTAATTAGCTTATTGTGAGAATATTACAAACGTCTGACAAAACTGAAAAATGTAAATTTCCAATTTCAACCAAACATGCTAGAAATGCTCCAATTGAGCTAATTAGCTTATTGTGAGAATATTGAAATTGTCTGACAAAAGTGAAAAATGTAAATTTCCAATTTCAACCAAACATGCTAGAAATGCTCCAATTGAGCTAATTAGCTTATTGTGAGAATATTGCAATTGTCTGACAAAAGTGAAAAATGTAAATTTCCAATTTCAACCAAACATGCTAGAAATGCTCCAATTGACCTAATTAGCTTATTGTGAGAATATTGCAATTGTCTAACAAAAGTGAAAATTGTAAATTTCCAAATTCAACCAAACATGCTAGAAATGCTCCAATTGAGCTAATTAGCTTATTGTGAGAATATTACAAACGTCTGACAAAACTGAAAAATGTAAATTTCCAATTTCAACCAAACATGCTAGAAATGCTCCAATTGAGCTAATTAGCTTATTGTGAAAATATTACAAACGTCTGACAACACTGAAAAATGTAAATTTCCAACTTCAACCAAACATGCTAGAAATGCTCCAATTGAGCTAATTAGCTTATTGTGAGAATATTGCAATTGTCTGACAACACTGAAAAATGTAAATTTCCAATTTCAACCAAACATGCTAGAAATGCTCCAATTGAGCTAATTAGCTTATTGTGAGAATATTACAAACGTCTGACAAAACTGAAAAATGTAAATTTCCAATTTCAACCAAACATGCTAGAAATGCTCCAATTGAGCTAATTAGCTTATTGTGAGAATATTACAAACGTCTGACAAAACTGAAAAATGTAAATTTCCAATTTCAACCAAACATGTTAGAAATGCTCCAATTGAGCTAATTAGCTTATTGTGAGAATATTACAAACGTCTGACAAAACTGAAAAATGTAAATTTCCAATTTCAACCAAACATGCTAGAAATGCTCCAATTGAGCTAATTAGCTTATTGTGAGAATATTACAAACGTCTGACAAAACTGAAAAATGTAAATTTCCAATTTCAACCAAACATGCTAGAAATGCTCCAATTGAGCTAATTAGCTAATTGTGAGAATATTGAAATTGTCTGACAAAAGTGAAAAATGTAAATTTCCAATTTCAACCAAACATGCTAGAAATGCTCCAATTGAGCTAATTAGCTTATTGTGAGAATATTGCAATTGTCTGACAAAAGTGAAAAATGTAAATTTCCAATTTCAACCAAACATGCTAGAAATGCTCCAATTGACCTAATTAGCTTATTGTGAGAATATTGCAATTGTCTAACAAAAGTGAAAATTGTAAATTTCCAAATTCAACCAAACATGCTAGAAATGCTCCAATTGAGCTAATTAGCTTATTGTGAGAATATTACAAACGTCTGACAAAACTGAAAAATGTAAATTTCCAATTTCAACCAAACATGCTAGAAATGCTCCAATTGAGCTAATTAGCTTATTGTGAGAATATTACAAACGTCTGACAACACTGAAAAATGTAAATTTCCAATTTCAACCAAACATGCTAGAAATGCTCCAATTGAGCTAATTAGCTTATTGTGAGAATATTGCAATTGTCTGACAAAAGTGAAAAATGTAAATTTCCAATTTCAACCAAACATGCTATAAATGCTCCAATTGAGCTAATTAGCTTATTGTGAGAATATTACAAACGTCTGACAAAACTGAAAAATGTAAATTTCCAATTTCAACCAAACATGCTAGAAATGCTCCAATTGAGCTAATTAGCTTATTGTGAGAATATTACAAACGTCTGACAAAACTGAAAAATGTAAATTTCCAATTTCAACCAAACATGCTAGAAATGCTCCAATTGAGCTAATTAGCTTATTGTGAGAATATTACAAACGTCTGACAAAACTGAAAAATGTAAATTTCCAATTTCAACCAAACATGCTAGATATGCTCCAATTGAGCTAATTAGCTTATTGTGAGAATATTACAAACGTCTGACAAGACTGAAAAATGTAAATTTCCAATTTCAACCAACCATGCTAGAAATGCTCCAATTGAGCTAATTAGCTTATTGTGAGAATATTGAAATTGTCTGACAAAAGTGAAAAATGTAAATTTCCAATTTCAACCAAACATGCTAGAAATGCTCCAATTGAGCTAATTAGCTTATTGTGAGAATATTGCAATTGTCTGACAAAAGTGAAAAATGTAAATTTCCAATTTCAACCAAACATGCTAGAAATGCTCCAATTGACCTAATTAGCTTATTGTGAGAATATTGCAATTGTCTAACAAAAGTGAAAATTGTAAATTTCCAAATTCAACCAAACATGCTAGAAATGCTCCAATTGAGCTAATTAGCTTACTGTGAGAATATTGCAATTGTCTGACAAAAGTGAAAAATGTAAATTTCCAATTTCAACCAAACATGTTAGAAATGCTCCAATTGAGCTAATTAGCTTATTGTGAGAATATTACAAACGTCTGACAACACTGAAAAATGTAAATTTCCAATTTCAACCAAACATGCTAGAAATGCTCCAATTGAGCTAATTAGCTTATTGTGAGAATATTGCAATTGTCTGACAAAAGTGAAAAATGTAAATTTCCAATTTCAACCAAACATGTTAGAAATGCTCCAATTGAGCTAATTAGCTTATTGTGAGAATATTACAAACGTCTGACAAAAGTGAAAAATGTAAATTTCCAATTTCAACCAAACATGCTAGAAATGCTCCAATTGAGCTAATTAGCTTATTGTGAGAATATTGCAATTGTCTGACAAAAGTGAAAAATGTAATTTTCCAATTTCAACCAAACATGCTAGAAATGCTCCAATTGAGCTAATTAGCTTATTGTGAGAATATTGCAATTGTCTGACAAAAGTGAAAAATGTGAATTTCCAATTTCAACCAAACATGCTAAAAATGCTCCAATTGAGCTAATTAGCTTATTGTGAGAATATTACAAACGTCTGACAAAACTGAAAAATGTAAATTTCCAATTTCAACCAAACATGCTAGAAATGCTCCAATTGAGCTAATTAGCTTATTGTGAGAATATTACAAACGTCTGACAAAACTGAAAAATGTAAATTTCCAATTTCAACCAAACATGCTAGATATGCTCCAATTGAGCTAATTAGCTTATTGTGAGAATATTACAAACGTCTGACAAAACTGAAAAATGTAAATTTCCAATTTCAACCAAACATGCTAGAAATGCTCCAATTGAGCTAATTAGCTTATTGTGAGAATATTACAAACGTCTGACAAAACTGAAAAATGTAAATTTCCAATTTCAACCAAACATGTTAGAAATGCTCCAATTGAGCTAATTAGCTTATTGTGAGAATATTACAAACGTCTGACAAAACTGAAAAATGTAAATTTCCAATTTCAACCAAACATGCTAGAAATGCTCCAATTGAGCTAATTAGCTTATTGTGAGAATATTACAAACGTCTGACAAAACTGAAAAATGTAAATTTCCAATTTCAACCAAACATGCTAGAAATGCTCCAATTGAGCTAATTAGCTAATTGTGAGAATATTGAAATTGTCTGACAAAAGTGAAAAATGTAAATTTCCAATTTCAACCAAACATGCTAGAAATGCTCCAATTGAGCTAATTAGCTTATTGTGAGAATATTGCAATTGTCTGACAAAAGTGAAAAATGTAAATTTCCAATTTCAACCAAACATGCTAGAAATGCTCCAATTGACCTAATTAGCTTATTGTGAGAATATTGCAATTGTCTAACAAAAGTGAAAATTGTAAATTTCCAAATTCAACCAAACATGCTAGAAATGCTCCAATTGAGCTAATTAGCTTATTGTGAGAATATTACAAACGTCTGACAAAACTGAAAAATGTAAATTTCCAATTTCAACCAAACATGCTAGAAATGCTCCAATTGAGCTAATTAGCTTATTGTGAGAATATTACAAACGTCTGACAACACTGAAAAATGTAAATTTCCAATTTCAACCAAACATGCTAGAAATGCTCCAATTGAGCTAATTAGCTTATTGTGAGAATATTGCAATTGTCTGACAAAAGTGAAAAATGTAAATTTCCAATTTCAACCAAACATGCTATAAATGCTCCAATTGAGCTAATTAGCTTATTGTGAGAATATTACAAACGTCTGACAAAACTGAAAAATGTAAATTTCCAATTTCAACCAAACATGCTAGAAATGCTCCAATTGAGCTAATTAGCTTATTGTGAGAATATTACAAACGTCTGACAAAACTGAAAAATGTAAATTTCCAATTTCAACCAAACATGCTAGAAATGCTCCAATTGAGCTAATTAGCTTATTGTGAGAATATTACAAACGTCTGACAAAACTGAAAAATGTAAATTTCCAATTTCAACCAAACATGCTAGATATGCTCCAATTGAGCTAATTAGCTTATTGTGAGAATATTACAAACGTCTGACAAAACTGAAAAATGTAAATTTCCAATTTCAACCAAACATGCTAGAAATGCTCCAATTGAGCTAATTAGCTTATTGTGAGAATATTGAAATTGTCTGACAAAAGTGAAAAATGTAAATTTCCAATTTCAACCAAACATGCTAGAAATGCTCCAATTGAGCTAATTAGCTTATTGTGAGAATATTGCAATTGTCTGACAAAAGTGAAAAATGTAAATTTCCAATTTCAACCAAACATGCTAGAAATGCTCCAATTGACCTAATTAGCTTATTGTGAGAATATTGCAATTGTCTAACAAAAGTGAAAATTGTAAATTTCCAAATTCAACCAAACATGCTAGAAATGCTCCAATTGAGCTAATTAGCTTACTGTGAGAATATTGCAATTGTCTGACAAAAGTGAAAAATGTAAATTTCCAATTTCAACCAAACATGTTAGAAATGCTCCAATTGAGCTAATTAGCTTATTGTGAGAATATTACAAACGTCTGACAACACTGAAAAATGTAAATTTCCAATTTCAACCAAACATGCTAGAAATGCTCCAATTGAGCTAATTAGCTTATTGTGAGAATATTGCAATTGTCTGACAAAAGTGAAAAATGTAAATTTCCAATTTCAACCAAACATGTTAGAAATGCTCCAATTGAGCTAATTAGCTTATTGTGAGAATATTACAAACGTCTGACAAAAGTGAAAAATGTAAATTTCCAATTTCAACCAAACATGCTAGAAATGCTCCAATTGAGCTAATTAGCTTATTGTGAGAATATTGCAATTGTCTGACAAAAGTGAAAAATGTAATTTTCCAATTTCAACCAAACATGCTAGAAATGCTCCAATTGAGCTAATTAGCTTATTGTGAGAATATTGCAATTGTCTGACAAAAGTGAAAAATGTGAATTTCCAATTTCAACCAAACATGCTAAAAATGCTCCAATTGAGCTAATTAGCTTATTGTGAGAATATTACAAACGTCTGACAAAAGTGAAAAATGTAAATTTCCAATTTCAACCAAACATGCTAGAAATGCTCCAATTGAGCTAATTAGCTTATTGTGAGAATATTACAAACGTCTGACAAACATGAAAAATGTAAATTTCCAATTTCAACCAAACATGCTAGAAATGCTCCAATTGAGCTAATTAGCTTATTGTGTGAATATTACAAACGTCTGACAACACTGAAAAATGTAAATTTCGAATTTCAACCAAACATGCTAGAAATGCTCCAATTGAGCTAATTAGCTTATTGTGAGAATATTACAAACGTCTGACAAAAGTGAAAAATGTAAATTTCCAATTTCAACCAAACATGCTAGAAATGCTCCAATTGAGCTAATTAGCTTATTGTGAGAATATTACAAACGTCTGACAAAACTGAAAAATGTAAATTTCCAATTTCAACCAAACATGCTAGAAATGCTCCAATTGAGCTAATTAGCTTATTGTGAGAATATTACAAACGTCTGACAACACTGAAAAATGTAAATTTCCAATTTCAACCAAACATGCTAGAAATGCTCCAATTGAGCTAATTAGCTTATTGTGAGAATATCGCAATTGTCTGACAAAAGTGAAAAATGTAAATTTCCAATTTCAACCAAACATGCTAGAAATGCTCCAATTGAGCTAATTAGCTTATTGTGAGAATATTACAAACGTCTGACAAAAGTGAAAAATGTAAATTTCCAATTTCAACCAAACATGCTAGAAATGCTCCAATTGAGCTAATTAGCTTATTGTGAGAATATTACAAACGTCTGACAAAACTGAAAAATGTAAATTTCCAATTTCAACCAAACATGCTAGAAATGCTCCAATTGAGCTAATTAGCTTATTGTGAGAATATTACAAACGTCTGACAACACTGAAAAATGTAAATTTCCAATTTCAACCAAACATGCTAGAAATGCTCCAATTGAGCTAATTAGCTTATTGTGAGAATATTGCAATTGTCTGACAAAAGTGAAAAATGTAAATTTCCAATTTCAACCAAACATGCTAGAAATGCTCCAATTGAGCTAATTAGCTTATTGTGAGAATATTACAAACGTCTGACAAAACTGAAAAATGTAAATTTCCAATTTCAGCCAAACATGCTAGAAATGCTCCAATTGAGCTAATTAGCTTATTGTGAGAATATTACAAACGTCTGACAAAACTGAAAAATGTAAATTTCCAATTTCAACCAAACATGCTAGAAATGCTCCAATTGAGCTTATTAGCTTATTGTGAGAATATTACAAACGTCTGACAAAACTGAAAAATGTAAATTTCCAATTTCAACCAAACATGCTAGAAATGCTCCAATTGAGCTAATTAGCTTATTGTGAGAATATTGCAATTGTCTGACAAAAGTGAAAAATGTAAATTTCCAAGTTCAACCAAACATGCTAGAAATGCTCCAATTGAGCTAATTAGCTTATTGTGAGAATATTGCAATTGTCTGACAAAAGTGAAAAATGTAAATTTCCAATTTGAACCAAACATGCTAGAAATGCTCCAATTGAGCTAATTAGCTTATTGTGAGAATATTGCAATTGTCTGACAAAAGTGAAAAATGTAAATTTCCAATTTCAACCAAACATGCTAGAAATGCTCCAATTGACCTAATTAGCCTATTGTGAGAATATTGCAATTGTCTAACAAAAGTGAAAAATGTAAATTTCCAAATTCAACCAAACATGCTAGAAATGCTCCAATTGAGCTAATTAGCTTATTGTGAGAATATTGCAATTGTCTGACAAAAGTGAAAAATGTAAATTTCCAATTTCAACCAAACATGCTAGAAATGCTCCAATTGAGCTAATTAGCTTATTGTGAGAATATTACAAACGTCTGACAAAAGTGAAAAATGTAAATTTCCAATTTCAACCAAACATGCTAGAAATGCTCCAATTGACCTAATTAGCTTACTGTGAGAATATTACAATTGTCTGGGAAAAGTGAAAAATGTAAATTTCCAATTTCAACCAAACATGCTAGAAATGCTCCAATTGAGCTAATTAGCTTATTGTGAGAATATTGCAATTGTCTGACAAAAGTGAAAAATGTAAATTTCCAATTTCAACCAAACATGCTAGAAATGCTCCAATTGAGCTAATTAGCTTATTGTGAGAATATTACAAACGTCTGACAAAACTGAAAAATGTAAATTTCCAATTTCAACCAAACATGCTAGAAATGCTCCAATTGAGCTAATTAGCTTATTGTGAGAATATTACAAACGTCTGACAAAAGTGAAAAATGTAAATTTCCAATTTCAACCAAACATGCTAGAAATGCTCCAATTGAGCTAATTAGCTTATTGTGAGAATATTGCAATTGTCTGACAAAAGTGAAAAATGTAAATTTCCAATTTCAACCAAACATGCTAGAAATGCTCCAATTGAGCTAATTAGCTTATTGTGAGAATATTGCAATTGTCTGACAAAAGTGAAAAATGTAAATTTCCAATTTCAACCAAACATGCTAGAAATGCTCCAATTGAGCTAATTAGCTTATTGTGAGAATATTGCAATTGTCTGACAAAAGTGAAAAATGTAAATTTCCAATTTCAACCAAACATGCTAGAAATGCTCCAATTGACCTAATTAGCTTATTGTGAGAATATTACAAACGTCTGACAAAACTGAAAAATGTAAATTTCCAATTTCAACCAAACATGCTAGAAATGCTCCAATTGAGCTAATTAGCTTATTGTGAGAATATTGCAATTGTCTGACAAAAGTGAAAAATGTAAATTTCCAATTTCAACCAAACATGCTAGAAATGCTCCAATTGAGCTAATTAGCTTATTGTGAGAATATTGCAATTGTCTGACAAAAGTGAAAAATGTAAATTTCCAATTTCAACCAAACATGCTAGAAATGCTCCAATTGAGCTAATTAGCTTATTGTGAGAATATTGCAATTGTCTGACAAAAGTGAAAAATGTGAATTTCCAATTTCAACCAAACATGCTAAAAATGCTCCAATTGAGCTAATTAGCTTATTGTGAGAATATTACAAACGTCTGACAAAACTGAAAAATGTAAATTTCCAATTTCAACCAAACATGCTAGAAATGCTCCAATTGAGCTAATTAGCTTATTGTGAGAATATTACAAACGTCTGACAAAACTGAAAAATGTAAATTTCCAATTTCAACCAAACATGCTAGATATGCTCCAATTGAGCTAATTAGCCTTTTGTGAGAATATTACAAACGTCTGACAAAACTGAAAAATGTAAATTTCCAATTTCAACCAAACATGCTAGAAATGCTCCAATTGAGCTAATTAGCTTATTGTGAGAATATTACAAACGTCTGACAAAACTGAAAAATGTAAATTTCCAATTTCAACCAAACATGTTAGAAATGCTCCAATTGAGCTAATTAGCTTATTGTGAGAATATTACAAACGTCTGACAAAACTGAAAAATGTAAATTTCCAATTTCAACCAAACATGCTAGAAATGCTCCAATTGAGCTAATTAGCTTATTGTGAGAATATTACAAACGTCTGACAAAACTGAAAAATGTAAATTTCCAATTTCAACCAAACATGCTAGAAATGCTCCAATTGAGCTAATTAGCTAATTGTGAGAATATTGAAATTGTCTGACAAAAGTGAAAAATGTAAATTTCCAATTTCAACCAAACATGCTAGAAATGCTCCAATTGAGCTAATTAGCTTATTGTGAGAATATTGCAATTGTCTGACAAAAGTGAAAAATGTAAATTTCCAATTTCAACCAAACATGCTAGAAATGCTCCAATTGACCTAATTAGCTTATTGTGAGAATATTGCAATTGTCTAACAAAAGTGAAAATTGTAAATTTCCAAATTCAACCAAACATGCTAGAAATGCTCCAATTGAGCTAATTAGCTTATTGTGAGAATATTACAAACGTCTGACAAAACTGAAAAATGTAAATTTCCAATTTCAACCAAACATGCTAGAAATGCTCCAATTGAGCTAATTAGCTTATTGTGAGAATATTACAAACGTCTGACAACACTGAAAAATGTAAATTTCCAATTTCAACCAAACATGCTAGAAATGCTCCAATTGAGCTAATTAGCTTATTGTGAGAATATTGCAATTGTCTGACAAAAGTGAAAAATGTAAATTTCCAATTTCAACCAAACATGCTATAAATGCTCCAATTGAGCTAATTAGCTTATTGTGAGAATATTACAAACGTCTGACAAAACTGAAAAATGTAAATTTCCAATTTCAACCAAACATGCTAGAAATGCTCCAATTGAGCTAATTAGCTTATTGTGAGAATATTACAAACGTCTGACAAAACTGAAAAATGTAAATTTCCAATTTCAACCAAACATGCTAGAAATGCTCCAATTGAGCTAATTAGCTTATTGTGAGAATATTACAAACGTCTGACAAAACTGAAAAATGTAAATTTCCAATTTCAACCAAACATGCTAGATATGCTCCAATTGAGCTAATTAGCTTATTGTGAGAATATTACAAACGTCTGACAAAACTGAAAAATGTAAATTTCCAATTTCAACCAAACATGCTAGAAATGCTCCAATTGAGCTAATTAGCTTATTGTGAGAATATTGAAATTGTCTGACAAAAGTGAAAAATGTAAATTTCCAATTTCAACCAAACATGCTAGAAATGCTCCAATTGAGCTAATTAGCTTATTGTGAGAATATTGCAATTGTCTGACAAAAGTGAAAAATGTAAATTTCCAATTTCAACCAAACATGCTAGAAATGCTCCAATTGACCTAATTAGCTTATTGTGAGAATATTGCAATTGTCTAACAAAAGTGAAAATTGTAAATTTCCAAATTCAACCAAACATGCTAGAAATGCTCCAATTGAGCTAATTAGCTTACTGTGAGAATATTGCAATTGTCTGACAAAAGTGAAAAATGTAAATTTCCAATTTCAACCAAACATGTTAGAAATGCTCCAATTGAGCTAATTAGCTTATTGTGAGAATATTACAAACGTCTGACAAAAGTGAAAAATGTAAATTTCCAATTTCAACCAAACATGCTAGAAATGCTCCAATTGAGCTAATTAGCTTATTGTGAGAATATTGCAATTGTCTGACAAAAGTGAAAAATGTAATTTTCCAATTTCAACCAAACATGCTAGAAATGCTCCAATTGAGCTAATTAGCTTATTGTGAGAATATTGCAATTGTCTGACAAAAGTGAAAAATGTGAATTTCCAATTTCAACCAAACATGCTAAAAATGCTCCAATTGAGCTAATTAGCTTATTGTGAGAATATTACAAACGTCTGACAAAAGTGAAAAATGTAAATTTCCAATTTCAACCAAACATGCTAGAAATGCTCCAATTGAGCTAATTAGCTTATTGTGAGAATATTACAAACGTCTGACAAACATGAAAAATGTAAATTTCCAATTTCAACCAAACATGCTAGAAATGCTCCAATTGAGCTAATTAGCTTATTGTGTGAATATTACAAACGTCTGACAACACTGAAAAATGTAAATTTCGAATTTCAACCAAACATGCTAGAAATGCTCCAATTGAGCTAATTAGCTTATTGTGAGAATATTACAAACGTCTGACAAAAGTGAAAAATGTAAATTTCCAATTTCAACCAAACATGCTAGAAATGCTCCAATTGAGCTAATTAGCTTATTGTGAGAATATTACAAACGTCTGACAAAACTGAAAAATGTAAATTTCCAATTTCAACCAAACATGCTAGAAATGCTCCAATTGAGCTAATTAGCTTATTGTGAGAATATTACAAACGTCTGACAACACTGAAAAATGTAAATTTCCAATTTCAACCAAACATGCTAGAAATGCTCCAATTGAGCTAATTAGCTTATTGTGAGAATATCGCAATTGTCTGACAAAAGTGAAAAATGTAAATTTCCAATTTCAACCAAACATGCTAGAAATGCTCCAATTGAGCTAATTAGCTTATTGTGAGAATATTACAAACGTCTGACAAAAGTGAAAAATGTAAATTTCCAATTTCAACCAAACATGCTAGAAATGCTCCAATTGAGCTAATTAGCTTATTGTGAGAATATTACAAACGTCTGACAAAACTGAAAAATGTAAATTTCCAATTTCAACCAAACATGCTAGAAATGCTCCAATTGAGCTAATTAGCTTATTGTGAGAATATTACAAACGTCTGACAACACTGAAAAATGTAAATTTCCAATTTCAACCAAACATGCTAGAAATGCTCCAATTGAGCTAATTAGCTTATTGTGAGAATATTGCAATTGTCTGACAAAAGTGAAAAATGTAAATTTCCAATTTCAACCAAACATGCTAGAAATGCTCCAATTGAGCTAATTAGCTTATTGTGAGAATATTACAAACGTCTGACAAAACTGAAAAATGTAAATTTCCAATTTCAGCCAAACATGCTAGAAATGCTCCAATTGAGCTAATTAGCTTATTGTGAGAATATTACAAACGTCTGACAAAACTGAAAAATGTAAATTTCCAATTTCAACCAAACATGCTAGAAATGCTCCAATTGAGCTTATTAGCTTATTGTGAGAATATTACAAACGTCTGACAAAACTGAAAAATGTAAATTTCCAATTTCAACCAAACATGCTAGAAATGCTCCAATTGAGCTAATTAGCTTATTGTGAGAATATTGCAATTGTCTGACAAAAGTGAAAAATGTAAATTTCCAAGTTCAACCAAACATGCTAGAAATGCTCCAATTGAGCTAATTAGCTTATTGTGAGAATATTGCAATTGTCTGACAAAAGTGAAAAATGTAAATTTCCAATTTGAACCAAACATGCTAGAAATGCTCCAATTGAGCTAATTAGCTTATTGTGAGAATATTGCAATTGTCTGACAAAAGTGAAAAATGTAAATTTCCAATTTCAACCAAACATGCTAGAAATGCTCCAATTGACCTAATTAGCCTATTGTGAGAATATTGCAATTGTCTAACAAAAGTGAAAAATGTAAATTTCCAAATTCAACCAAACATGCTAGAAATGCTCCAATTGAGCTAATTAGCTTATTGTGAGAATATTGCAATTGTCTGACAAAAGTGAAAAATGTAAATTTCCAATTTCAACCAAACATGCTAGAAATGCTCCAATTGAGCTAATTAGCTTATTGTGAGAATATTACAAACGTCTGACAAAAGTGAAAAATGTAAATTTCCAATTTCAACCAAACATGCTAGAAATGCTCCAATTGACCTAATTAGCTTACTGTGAGAATATTACAATTGTCTGGGAAAAGTGAAAAATGTAAATTTCCAATTTCAACCAAACATGCTAGAAATGCTCCAATTGAGCTAATTAGCTTATTGTGAGAATATTGCAATTGTCTGACAAAAGTGAAAAATGTAAATTTCCAATTTCAACCAAACATGCTAGAAATGCTCCAATTGAGCTAATTAGCTTATTGTGAGAATATTACAAACGTCTGACAAAACTGAAAAATGTAAATTTCCAATTTCAACCAAACATGCTAGAAATGCTCCAATTGAGCTAATTAGCTTATTGTGAGAATATTACAAACGTCTGACAAAAGTGAAAAATGTAAATTTCCAATTTCAACCAAACATGCTAGAAATGCTCCAATTGAGCTAATTAGCTTATTGTGAGAATATTGCAATTGTCTGACAAAAGTGAAAAATGTAAATTTCCAATTTCAACCAAACATGCTAGAAATGCTCCAATTGAGCTAATTAGCTTATTGTGAGAATATTGCAATTGTCTGACAAAAGTGAAAAATGTAAATTTCCAATTTCAACCAAACATGCTAGAAATGCTCCAATTGAGCTAATTAGCTTATTGTGAGAATATTGCAATTGTCTGACAAAAGTGAAAAATGTAAATTTCCAATTTCAACCAAACATGCTAGAAATGCTCCAATTGACCTAATTAGCTTATTGTGAGAATATTACAAACGTCTGACAAAACTGAAAAATGTAAATTTCCAATTTCAACCAAACATGCTAGAAATGCTCCAATTGAGCTAATTAGCTTATTGTGAGAATATTGCAATTGTCTGACAAAAGTGAAAAATGTAAATTTCCAATTTCAACCAAACATGCTAGAAATGCTCCAATTGAGCTAATTAGCTTATTGTGAGAATATTGCAATTGTCTGACAAAAGTGAAAAATGTAAATTTCCAATTTCAACCAAACATGCTAGAAATGCTCCAATTGAGCTAATTAGCTTATTGTGAGAATATTGCAATTGTCTGACAAAAGTGAAAAATGTAAATTTCCAATTTCAACCAAACATGCTAGAAATGCTCCAATTGACCTAATTAGCTTATTGTGAGAATATTGCAATTGTCTAACAAAAGTGAAAATTGTAAATTTCCAAATTCAACCAAACATGCTAGAAATGCTCCAATTGAGCTAATTAGCTTATTGTGAGAATATTGCAATTGTCTGACAAAAGTGAAAAATGTAAATTTCCAATTTCAACCAAACATGCTAGAAATGCTCCAATTGAGCTAATTAGCTTATTGTGAGAATATTACAAACGTCTGACAAAAGTGAAAAATGTAAATTCCCAATTTCAACCAAACATGCTAGAAATGCTCCAATTGAGCTAATTAGCTTATTGTGAGAATATTACAAACGTCTGACAAAAGTGAAAAATGTAAATTTCCAATTTCAACCAAACATGCTAGAAATGCTCCAATTGACCTAATTAGCTTATTGTGAGAATATTACAATTGTCTGGGAAAAGTGAAAAATGTAAATTTCCAATTTCAACCAAACATGCTAGAAATGCTCCAATTGAGCTAATTAGCTTATTGTGAGAATATTGCAATTGTCTGACAAAAGTGAAAAATGTAAATTTCCAATTTCAACCAAACATGCTAGAAATGCTCCAATTGAGCTAATTAGCTTATTGTGAGAATATTACAAACGTCTGACAAAACTGAAAAATGTAAATTTCCAATTTCAACCAAACATGCTAGAAATGCTCCAATTGAGCTAATTAGCTTATTGTGAGAATATTACAAACGTCTGACAAAAGTGAAAAATGTAAATTTCCAATTTCAACCAAACATGCTAGAAATGCTCCAATTGAGCTAATTAGCTTATTGTGAGAATATTACAAACGTCTGACAAAACTGAAAAATGTAAATTTCCAATTTCAACCAAACATGCTAGAAATGCTCCAATTGAGCTAATTAGCTTATTGTGAGAATATTACAAACGTCTGACAAAACTGAAAAATGTAAATTTCCAATTTCAGCCAAACATGCTAGAAAGCTCCAATTGAGCTAATTAGCTTATTGTGAGAATATTGCAATTGTCTGACAAAAGTGAAAAATGTAAATTTCCAATTTCAACCAAACATGTTAGAAATGCTCCAATTGAGCTAATTAGCTTATTGTGAGAATATTACAAACGTCTGACAAAACTGAAAAATGTAAATTTCCAATTTCAACCAAACATGCTAGAAATGCTCCAATTGAACTAATTAGCTTATTGTGAGAATATTACAAACGTCTGACAAAACTGAAAAATGTAAATTTCCAATTTCAACCAAACATGTTAGAAATGCTCCAATTGAGCTAATTAGCTTATTGTGAGAATATTACAAACGTCTGACAAAACTGAAAAATGTAAATTTCCAATTTCAACCAAACATGCTAGAAATGCTCCAATTGAGCTAATTAGCTTATTGTGAGAATATTACAAACGTCTGACAAAACTGAAAAATGTAAATTTCCAATTTCAACCAAACATGCTAGAAATGCTCCAATTGAGCTAATTAGCTTATTGTGAGAATATTGAAATTGTCTGACAAAAGTGAAAAATGTAAATTTCCAATTTCAACCAAACATGCTAGAAATGCTCCAATTGAGCTAATTAGCTTATTGTGAGAATATTGCAATTGTCTGACAAAAGTGAAAAATGTAAATTTCCAATTTCAACCAAACATGCTAGAAATGCTCCAATTGACCTAATTAGCTTATTGTGAGAATATTGCAATTGTCTAACAAAAGTGAAAATTGTAAATTTCCAAATTCAACCAAACATGCTAGAAATGCTCCAATTGAGCTAATTAGCTTATTGTGAGAATATTACAAACGTCTGACAAAACTGAAAAATGTAAATTTCCAATTTCAACCAAACATGCTAGAAATGCTCCAATTGAGCTAATTAGCTTATTGTGAAAATATTACAAACGTCTGACAACACTGAAAAATGCAAATTTCCAACTTCAACCAAACATGCTAGAAATGCTCCAATTGAGCTAATTAGCTTATTGTGAGAATATTGCAATTGTCTGACAACACTGAAAAATGTAAATTTCCAATTTCAACCAAACATGCTAGAAATGCTCCAATTGAGCTAATTAGCTTATTGTGAGAATATTACAAACGTCTGACAAAACTGAAAAATGTAAATTTCCAATTTCAACCAAACATGCTAGAAATGCTCCAATTGAGCTAATTAGCTTATTGTGAGAATATTACAAACGTCTGACAAAACTGAAAAATGTAAATTTCCAATTTCAACCAAACATGTTAGAAATGCTCCAATTGAGCTAATTAGCTTATTGTGAGAATATTACAAACGTCTGACAAAACTGAAAAATGTAAATTTCCAATTTCAACCAAACATGCTAGAAATGCTCCAATTGAGCTAATTAGCTTATTGTGAGAATATTACAAACGTCTGACAAAACTGAAAAATGTAAATTTCCAATTTCAACCAAACATGCTAGAAATGCTCCAATTGAGCTAATTAGCTAATTGTGAGAATATTGAAATTGTCTGACAAAAGTGAAAAATGTAAATTTCCAATTTCAACCAAACATGCTAGAAATGCTCCAATTGAGCTAATTAGCTTATTGTGAGAATATTGCAATTGTCTGACAAAAGTGAAAAATGTAAATTTCCAATTTCAACCAAACATGCTAGAAATGCTCCAATTGACCTAATTAGCTTATTGTGAGAATATTGCAATTGTCTAACAAAAGTGAAAATTGTAAATTTCCAAATTCAACCAAACATGCTAGAAATGCTCCAATTGAGCTAATTAGCTTATTGTGAGAATATTACAAACGTCTGACAAAACTGAAAAATGTAAAATTCCAATTTCAACCAAACATGCTAGAAATGCTCCAATTGAGCTAATTAGCTTATTGTGAGAATATTACAAACGTCTGACAACACTGAAAAATGTAAATTTCCAATTTCAACCAAACATGCTAGAAATGCTCCAATTGAGCTAATTAGCTTATTGTGAGAATATTGCAATTGTCTGACAAAAGTGAAAAATGTAAATTTCCAATTTCAACCAAACATGCTAGAAATGCTCCAATTGAGCTAATTAGCTTATTGTGAGAATATTACAAACGTCTGACAAAACTGAAAAATGTAAATTTCCAATTTCAACCAAACATGCTAGAAATGCTCCAATTGAGCTAATTAGCTTATTGTGAGAATATTACAAACGTCTGACAAAACTGAAAAATGTAAATTTCCAATTTCAACCAAACATGCTAGAAATGCTCCAATTGAGCTAATTAGCTTATTGTGAGAATATTACAAACGTCTGACAAAACTGAAAAATGTAAATTTCCAATTTCAACCAAACATGCTAGATATGCTCCAATTGAGCTAATTAGCTTATTGTGAGAATATTACAAACGTCTGACAAAACTGAAAAATGTAAATTTCCAATTTCAACCAAACATGCTAGAAATGCTCCAATTGAGCTAATTAGCTTATTGTGAGAATATTGAAATTGTCTGACAAAAGTGAAAAATGTAAATTTCCAATTTCAACCAAACATGCTAGAAATGCTCCAATTGAGCTAATTAGCTTATTGTGAGAATATTGCAATTGTCTGACAAAAGTGAAAAATGTAAATTTCCAATTTCAACCAAACATGCTAGAAATGCTCCAATTGACCTAATTAGCTTATTGTGAGAATATTGCAATTGTCTAACAAAAGTGAAAATTGTAAATTTCCAAATTCAACCAAACATGCTAGAAATGCTCCAATTGAGCTAATTAGCTTACTGTGAGAATATTGCAATTGTCTGACAAAAGTGAAAAATGTAAATTTCCAATTTCAACCAAACATGTTAGAAATGCTCCAATTGAGCTAATTAGCTTATTGTGAGAATATTACAAACGTCTGACAACACTGAAAAATGTAAATTTCCAATTTCAACCAAACATGCTAGAAATGCTCCAATTGAGCTAATTAGCTTATTGTGAGAATATTGCAATTGTCTGACAAAAGTGAAAAATGTAAATTTCCAATTTCAACCAAACATGTTAGAAATGCTCCAATTGAGCTAATTAGCTTATTGTGAGAATATTACAAACGTCTGACAAAAGTGAAAAATGTAAATTTCCAATTTCAACCAAACATGCTAGAAATGCTCCAATTGAGCTAATTAGCTTATTGTGAGAATATTGCAATTGTCTGACAAAAGTGAAAAATGTAATTTTCCAATTTCAACCAAACATGCTAGAAATGCTCCAATTGAGCTAATTAGCTTATTGTGAGAATATTGCAATTGTCTGACAAAAGTGAAAAATGTGAATTTCCAATTTCAACCAAACATGCTAAAAATGCTCCAATTGAGCTAATTAGCTTATTGTGAGAATATTACAAACGTCTGACAAAAGTGAAAAATGTAAATTTCCAATTTCAACCAAACATGCTAGAAATGCTCCAATTGAGCTAATTAGCTTATTGTGAGAATATTACAAACGTCTGACAAGCATGAAAAATGTAAATTTCCAAGTTCAACCAAACATGCTAGAAATGCTCCAATTGAGCTAATTAGCTTATTGTGAGAATATTGCAATTGTCTGACAAAAGTGAAAAATGTAAATTTCCAATTTGAACCAAACATGCTAGAAATGCTCCAATTGAGCTAATTAGCTTATTGTGAGAATATTGCAATTGTCTGACAAAAGTGAAAAATGTAAATTTCCAATTTCAACCAAACATGCTAGAAATGCTCCAATTGACCTAATTAGCTTATTGTGAGAATATTGCAATTGTCTAACAAAAGTGAAAAATGTAAATTTCCAAATTCAACCAAACATGCTAGAAATGCTCCAATTGAGCTAATTAGCTTATTGTGAGAATATTGCAATTGTCTGACAAAAGTGAAAAATGTAAATTTCCAATTTCAACCAAACATGCTAGAAATGCTCCAATTGAGCTAATTAGCTTATTGTGAGAATATTACAAACGTCTGACAAAAGTGAAAAATGTAAATTTCCAATTTCAACCAAACATGCTAGAAATGCTCCAATTGACCTAATTAGCTTACTGTGAGAATATTACAATTGTCTGGGAAAAGTGAAAAATGTAAATTTCCAATTTCAACCAAACATGCTAGAAATGCTCCAATTGAGCTAATTAGCTTATTGTGAGAATATTGCAATTGTCTGACAAAAGTGAAAAATGTAAATTTCCAATTTCAACCAAACATGCTAGAAATGCTCCAATTGAGCTAATTAGCTTATTGTGAGAATATTACAAACGTCTGACAAAACTGAAAAATGTAAATTTCCAATTTCAACCAAACATGCTAGAAATGCTCCAATTGAGCTAATTAGCTTATTGTGAGAATATTACAAACGTCTGACAAAAGTGAAAAATGTAAATTTCCAATTTCAACCAAACATGCTAGAAATGCTCCAATTGAGCTAATTAGCTTATTGTGAGAATATTGCAATTGTCTGACAAAAGTGAAAAATGTAAATTTCCAATTTCAACCAAACATGCTAGAAATGCTCCAATTGAGCTAATTAGCTTATTGTGAGAATATTGCAATTGTCTGACAAAAGTGAAAAATGTAAATTTCCAATTTCAACCAAACATGCTAGAAATGCTCCAATTGAGCTAATTAGCTTATTGTGAGAATATTGCAATTGTCTGACAAAATTGAAAAATGTAAATTTCCAATTTCAACCAAACATGCTAGAAATGCTCCAATTGACCTAATTAGCTTATTGTGAGAATATTGCAATTGTCTAACAAAAGTGAAAATGGTAAATTTCCAAATTCAACCAAACATGCTAGAAATGCTCCAATTGAGCTAATTAGCTTATTGTGAGAATATTGCAATTGTCTGACAAAAGTGAAAAATGTAAATTTCCAATTTCAACCAAACATGCTAGAAATGCTCCAATTGAGCTAATTAGCTTATTGTGAGAATATTACAAACGTCTGACAAAAGTGAAAAATGTAAATTCCCAATTTCAACCAAACATGCTAGAAATGCTCCAATTGAGCTAATTAGCTTATTGTGAGAATATTACAAACGTCTGACAAAAGTGAAAAATGTAAATTTCCAATTTCAACCAAACATGCTAG
Organism: Watersipora subatra; assembly: GCF_963576615.1. Lineage (NCBI taxonomy): Eukaryota > Metazoa > Bryozoa > Gymnolaemata > Cheilostomatida > Watersiporidae > Watersipora > Watersipora subatra. Next base: position 549,011 of record NW_027045270.1, read on the forward strand.
AAATGCTCCAATTGACCTAATTAGCTTATTGTGAGAATATTACAATTGTCTGGGAAAAGTGAAAAATGTAAATTTCCAATTTCAACCAAACATGCTAGAAATGCTCCAATTGAGCTAATTAGCTTATTGTGAGAATATTGCAATTGTCTGACAAAAGTGAAAAATGTAAATTTCCAATTTCAACCAAACATGCTAGAAATGCTCCAATTGAGCTAATTAGCTTATTGTGAGAATATTACAAACGTCTGACAAAACTGAAAAATGTAAATTTCCAATTTCAACCAAACATGCTAGAAATGCTCCAATTGAGCTAATTAGCTTATTGTGAGAATATTACAAACGTCTGACAAAAGTGAAAAATGTAAATTTCCAATTTCAACCAAACATGCTAGAAATGCTCCAATTGAGCTAATTAGCTTATTGTGAGAATATTACAAACGTCTGACAAAACTGAAAAATGTAAATTTCCAATTTCAACCAAACATGCTAGAAATGCTCCAATTGAGCTAATTAGCTTATTGTGAGAATATTACAAACGTCTGACAACACTGAAAAATGTAAATTTCCAATTTCAGCCAAACACGCTAGAAATGCTCCAATTGAGCTAATTAGCTTATTGTGAGAATATTGCAATTGTCTGACAAAAGTGAAAAATGTAAATTTCCAATTTCAACCAAACATGTTAGAAATGCTCCAATTGAGCTAATTAGCTTATTGTGAGAATATTACAAACGTCTGACAAAACTGAAAAATGTAAATTTCCAATTTCAACCAAACATGCTAGAAATGCTCCAATTGAGCTAATTAGCTTATTGTGAGAATATTACAAACGTCTGACAAAACTGAAAAATGTAAATTTCCAATTTCAACCAAACATGTTAGAAATGCTCCAATTGAGCTAATTAGCTTATTGTGAGAATATTACAAACGTCTGACAAAACTGAAAAATGTAAATTTCCAATTTCAACCAAACATGCTAGAAATGCTCCAATTGAGCTAATTAGCTTATTGTGAGAATATTACAAACGTCTGACAAAACTGAAAAATGTAAATTTCCAATTTCAACCAAACATGCTAGAAATGCTCCAATTGAGCTAATTAGCTTATTGTGAGAATATTACAAACGTCTGACAAAACTGAAAAATGTAAATTTCCAATTTCAACCAAACATGCTAGAAATGCTCCAATTGAGCTAATTAGCTTATTGTGAGAATATTGAAATTGTCTGACAAAAGTGAAAAATGTAAATTTCCAATTTCAACCAAACATGCTAGAAATGCTCCAATTGAGCTAATTAGCTTATTGTGAGAATATTGCAATTGTCTGACAAAAGTGAAAAATGTAAATTTCCAATTTCAACCAAACATGCTAGAAATGCTCCAATTGACCTAATTAGCTTATTGTGAGAATATTGCAATTGTCTAACAAAAGTGAAAATTGTAAATTTCCAAATTCAACCAAACATGCTAGAAATGCTCCAATTGAGCTAATTAGCTTATTGTGAGAATATTGCAATTGTCTGACAAAAGTGAAAAATGTAAATTTCCAATTTCAACCAAACATGTTAGAAATGCTCCAATTGAGCTAATTAGCTTATTGTGAGAATATTACAAACGTCTGACAAAACTGAAAAATGTAAATTTCCAATTTCAACCAAACATGCTAGAAATGCTCCAATTGAGCTAATTAGCTTATTGTGAGAATATTACAAACGTCTGACAACACTGAAAAATGTAAATTTCCAATTTCAACCAAACATGCTAGAAATGCTCCAATTGAGCTAATTAGCTTATTGTGAGAATATTGCAATTGTCTGACAAAAGTGAAAAATGTAAATTTCCAATTTCAACCAAACATGCTAGAAATGCTCCAATTGAGCTAATTAGCTTATTGTGAGAATATTGCAATTGTCTGACAAAAGTGAAAAATGTAAATTTCCAATTTCAACCAAACATGCTAGAAATGCTCCAATTGAGCTAATTAGCTTATTGTGAGAATATTGCAATTGTCTGACAAAAGTGAAAAATGTAAATTTCCAATTTCAACCAAACATGCTAGAAATGCTCCAATTGAGCTAATTAGCTTATTGTGAGAATATTACAAACGTCTGACAAAACTGAAAAATGTAAATTTCCAATTTCAACCAAACATGCTAGAAATGCTCCAATTGAGTTAATTAGCTTATTGTGAGAATATTACAAACGTCTGACAACACTGAAAAATGTAAATTTCCAATTTCAACCAAACATGCTAGAAATGCTCCAATTGAGCTAATTAGCTTATTGTGAGAATATTGCAATTGTCTGACAAAAGTGAAAAATGTAAATTTCCAAGTTCAACCAAACATGCTAGAAATGCTCCAATTGAGGTAATTAGCTTATTGTGAGAATATTGCAATTGTCTGACAAAAGTGAAAAATGTAAATTTCCAATTTGAACCAAACATGCTAGAAATGCTCCAATTGAGCTAATTAGCTTATTGTGAGAATATTGCAATTGTCTGACAAAAGTGAAAAATGTAAATTTCCAATTTCAACCAAACATGCTAGAAATGCTCCAATTGAGCTAATTAGCTTATTGTGAGAATATTACAAACGTCTGACAAAACTGAAAAATGTAAATTTCCAATTTCAACCAAACATGCTAGAAATGCTCCAATTGAGCTAATTAGCTTATTGTGAGAATTTTACAAACGTCTGACAAAAGTGAAAAATGTAAATTTCCAATTTCAACCAAACATGCTAGAAATGCTCCAATTGAGCTAATTAGCTTATTGTGAGAATATTGCAATTGTCTGACAAAAGTGAAAAATGTAAATTTCCAATTTCAACCAAACATGCTAGAAATGCTCCAATTGAGCTAATTAGCTCATTGTGAGAATATTGCAATTGTCTGACAAAAGTGAAAAATGTGAATTTCCAATTTCAACCAAACATGCTAAAAATGCTCCAATTGAGCTAATTAGCTTATTGTGAGAATATTACAAACGTCTGACAAAAGTGAAAAATGTAAATTTCCAATTTCAACCAAACATGCTAGAAATGCTCCAATTGAGCTAATTAGCTTATTGTGAAAATATTACAAACGTCTGACAAACATGAAAAATGTAAATTTCCAATTTCAACCAAACATGCTAGAAATGCTCTAATTGAGCTAATTAGCATATTGTAATAATTTTACAAACGTCTGACAAACATGAAAAATGTAAATTTCCAATTTCAACCAAACATGCTAGAAATGCTCTAATTGAGCTAATTAGCATATTGTAATAATATTACAAACGTCTGACAAAACTGAAAAATGTAAATTTCCAATTTCAACCAAACATGCTAGAAATGCTCCAATTGAGCTAATTAGCTTATTGAGAGAATATTGCAATTGTTTGACAAAAGTGAAAAATGTAAATTTCCAATTTCAACCAAACATGCTAGAATTGCTCAAATTGCGCAAATAAGCCTACTGTAAGAATTTTACAAACGTCTGACAAAAGTGAAAAATGTAAATTTCCAATTTCAACCAAACATGCTAGAAATGCTCCAATTGAGCTAATTAGCTTATTGTGAGAATATTACAAACGTCTGACAAAACTGAAAAATGTAAATTTTCAATTTCAACCAAACATGCTAGAAATGCTCCAATTGAGCTAATTAGCTTATTGTGAGAATATTACAAACGTCTGACAACACTGAAAAATGTAAATTTCCAATTTCAACCAAACATGCTAGAAATGCTCCAATTGAGCTAATTAGCTTATTGTGAGAATATTACAAACGTCTGACAAACATGAAAAATGTAAATTTCCAATTTCAACCAAACATGCTAGAAATGCTCTAATTGAGCTAATTAGCTTATTGTAATAATATTACAAACGTCTGACAAAACTGAAAAATGTAAATTTCCAATTTCAACCAAACATGCTAGAAATGCTCCAATTGAGCTAATTAGCTTATTGTGTGAATATTACAAACGTCTGACAACACTGAAAAATGTAAATTTCCAATTTCAACCAAACATGCTAGAAATGCTCCAATTGAGCTAATTAGCTCATTGTGAGAATATTACAAACGTCTGACAAAAGTGAAAAATGTAAATTTCCAATTTCAACCAAACATGCTAGAAATGCTCCAATTGAGCTAATTAGCTTATTGTGAGAGTATTACAAACGTCTGACAAAACTGAAAATTGTAAATTTCCAATTTCAACCAAACATGCTAGAAATGCTCCAATTGAGCTAATTAGCTTATTGTGAGAATATTACAAACGTCTGACAACACTGAAAAATGTAAATTTCCAATTTCAACCAAACATGCTAGAAATGCTCCAATTGAGCTAATTAGCTTATTGTGAGAATATTGCAATTGTCTGACAAAAGTGAAAAATGTAAATTTCCAATTTCAACCAAACATGCTAGAAATGCTCCAATTGAGCTAATTAGCTTATTGTGAGAATATTACAAACGTCTGACAAAACTGAAAAATGTAAATTTCCAATTTGAACCAAACATGCTAGAAATGCTCCAATTGAGCTAATTAGCTTATTGTGAGAATATTACAAACGTCTGACAAAAGTGAAAAATGTAAATTTCCAATTTCAACCAAACATGCTAGAAATGCTCCAATTGAGCTAATTAGCTTATTGTGAGAATATTACAAACGTCTGACAAAACTGAAAAATGTAAATTTCCAATTTCAACCAAACATGCTAGAAATGCTCCAATTGAGCTAATTAGCTTATTGTGAGAATATTGCAATTGCCTGACAAAAGTGAAAAATGTAAATTTCCAATTTCCACCAAACATGCTAGAAATGCTCCAATTGAGCTAATTAGCTTATTGTGAGAATATTGCAATTGTCTGACAAAAGTGAAAAATGTAAATTTCCAATTTCAACCAAACATGCTAGAAATGCTCCAATTGAGCTAATTAGCTTATTGTGAGAATATTGCAATTGTCTGACAAAAGTGAAAAATGTAAATTTCCAATTTCAACCAAACATGCTAGAAATGCTCCAATTGACCTAATTAGCTTATTGTGAGAATATTGCAATTGTCTAACAAAAGTGAAAATTGTAATTTTCCAAATTCAACCAAACATGCTAGAAATGCTCCAATTGAGCTAATTAGCTTATTGTGAGAATATTGCAATTGTCTGACAAAAGTGAAAAATGTAAATTTCCAATTTCAACCAAACATGCTAAAAATGCTCCAATTGAGCTAATTAGCTTATTGTGAGAATATTACAAACGTCTGACAAAACTGAAAAATGTAAATTTCCAATTTCAACCAAACATGCTAGAAATGCTCCAATTGAGTTAATTAGCTTATTGTGAGAATATTACAAACGTCTGACAACACTGAAAAATGTAAATTTCCAATTTCAACCAAACATGCTAGAAATGCTCCAATTGAGCTAATTAGCTTATTGTGAGAATATTGCAATTGTCTGACAAAAGTGAAAAATGTAAATTTCCAAGTTCAACCAAACATGCTAGAAATGCTCCAATTGAGGTAATTAGCTTATTGTGAGAATATTGCAATTGTCTGACAAAAGTGAAAAATGTAAATTTCCAATTTGAACCAAACATGCTAGAAATGCTCCAATTGAGCTAATTAGCTTATTGTGAGAATATTGCAATTGTCTGACAAAAGTGAAAAATGTAAATTTCCAATTTCAACCAAACATGCTAGAAATGCTCCAATTGAGCTAATTAGCTTATTGTGAGAATATTACAAACGTCTGACAAAACTGAAAAATGTAAATTTCCAATTTCAACCAAACATGCTAGAAATGCTCCAATTGAGCTAATTAGCTTATTGTGAGAATTTTACAAACGTCTGACAAAAGTGAAAAATGTAAATTTCCAATTTCAACCAAACATGCTAGAAATGCTCCAATTGAGCTAATTAGCTTATTGTGAGAATATTGCAATTGTCTGACAAAAGTGAAAAATGTAAATTTCCAATTTCAACCAAACATGCTAGAAATGCTCCAATTGAGCTAATTAGCTCATTGTGAGAATATTGCAATTGTCTGACAAAAGTGAAAAATGTGAATTTCCAATTTCAACCAAACATGCTAAAAATGCTCCAATTGAGCTAATTAGCTTATTGTGAGAATATTACAAACGTCTGACAAAAGTGAAAAATGTAAATTTCCAATTTCAACCAAACATGCTAGAAATGCTCCAATTGAGCTAATTAGCTTATTGTGAAAATATTACAAACGTCTGACAAACATGAAAAATGTAAATTTCCAATTTCAACCAAACATGCTAGAAATGCTCTAATTGAGCTAATTAGCATATTGTAATAATTTTACAAACGTCTGACAAACATGAAAAATGTAAATTTCCAATTTCAACCAAACATGCTAGAAATGCTCTAATTGAGCTAATTAGCATATTGTAATAATATTACAAACGTCTGACAAAACTGAAAAATGTAAATTTCCAATTTCAACCAAACATGCTAGAAATGCTCCAATTGAGCTAATTAGCTTATTGAGAGAATATTGCAATTGTTTGACAAAAGTGAAAAATGTAAATTTCCAATTTCAACCAAACATGCTAGAATTGCTCAAATTGCGCAAATAAGCCTACTGTAAGAATTTTACAAACGTCTGACAAAAGTGAAAAATGTAAATTTCCAATTTCAACCAAACATGCTAGAAATGCTCCAATTGAGCTAATTAGCTTATTGTGAGAATATTACAAACGTCTGACAAAACTGAAAAATGTAAATTTTCAATTTCAACCAAACATGCTAGAAATGCTCCAATTGAGCTAATTAGCTTATTGTGAGAATATTACAAACGTCTGACAACACTGAAAAATGTAAATTTCCAATTTCAACCAAACATGCTAAAAATGCTCCAATTGAGCTAATTAGCTTATTGTGAGAATATTACAAACGTCTGACAAAAGTGAAAAATGTAAATTTCCAATTTCAACCAAACATGCTAGAAATGCTCCAATTGAGCTAATTAGCTTATTGTGAAAATATTACAAACGTCTGACAAACATGAAAAATGTAAATTTCCAATTTCAACCAAACATGCTAGAAATGCTCTAATTGAGCTAATTAGCATATTGTAATAATTTTACAAACGTCTGACAAACATGAAAAATGTAAATTTCCAATTTCAACCAAACATGCTAGAAATGCTCTAATTGAGCTAATTAGCATATTGTAATAATATTACAAACGTCTGACAAAACTGAAAAATGTAAATTTCCAATTTCAACCAAACATGCTAGAAATGCTCCAATTGAGCTAATTAGCTTATTGAGAGAATATTGCAATTGTTTGACAAAAGTGAAAAATGTAAATTTCCAATTTCAACCAAACATGCTAGAATTGCTCAAATTGCGCAAATAAGCCTACTGTAAGAATTTTACAAACGTCTGACAAAAGTGAAAAATGTAAATTTCCAATTTCAACCAAACATGCTAGAAATGCTCCAATTGAGCTAATTAGCTTATTGTGAGAATATTACAAACGTCTGACAAAACTGAAAAATGTAAATTTTCAATTTCAACCAAACATGCTAGAAATGCTCCAATTGAGCTAATTAGCTTATTGTGAGAATATTACAAACGTCTGACAACACTGAAAAATGTAAATTTCCAATTTCAACCAAACATGCTAGAAATGCTCCAATTGAGCTAATTAGCTTATTGTGAGAATATTACAAACGTCTGACAAACATGAAAAATGTAAATTTCCAATTTCAACCAAACATGCTAGAAATGCTCTAATTGAGCTAATTAGCTTATTGTAATAATATTACAAACGTCTGACAAAACTGAAAAATGTAAATTTCCAATTTCAACCAAACATGCTAGAAATGCTCCAATTGAGCTAATTAGCTTATTGTGTGAATATTACAAACGTCTGACAACACTGAAAAATGTAAATTTCCAATTTCAACCAAACATGCTAGAAATGCTCCAATTGAGCTAATTAGCTCATTGTGAGAATATTACAAACGTCTGACAAAAGTGAAAAATGTAAATTTCCAATTTCAACCAAACATGCTAGAAATGCTCCAATTGAGCTAATTAGCTTATTGTGAGAGTATTACAAACGTCTGACAAAACTGAAAATTGTAAATTTCCAATTTCAACCAAACATGCTAGAAATGCTCCAATTGAGCTAATTAGCTTATTGTGAGAATATTACAAACGTCTGACAACACTGAAAAATGTAAATTTCCAATTTCAACCAAACATGCTAGAAATGCTCCAATTGAGCTAATTAGCTTATTGTGAGAATATTGCAATTGTCTGACAAAAGTGAAAAATGTAAATTTCCAATTTCAACCAAACATGCTAGAAATGCTCCAATTGAGCTAATTAGCTTATTGTGAGAATATTACAAACGTCTGACAAAACTGAAAAATGTAAATTTCCAATTTGAACCAAACATGCTAGAAATGCTCCAATTGAGCTAATTAGCTTATTGTGAGAATATTACAAACGTCTGACAAAAGTGAAAAATGTAAATTTCCAATTTCAACCAAACATGCTAGAAATGCTCCAATTGAGCTAATTAGCTTATTGTGAGAATATTACAAACGTCTGACAAAACTGAAAAATGTAAATTTCCAATTTCAACCAAACATGCTAGAAATGCTCCAATTGAGCTAATTAGCTTATTGTGAGAATATTGCAATTGCCTGACAAAAGTGAAAAATGTAAATTTCCAATTTCCACCAAACATGCTAGAAATGCTCCAATTGAGCTAATTAGCTTATTGTGAGAATATTGCAATTGTCTGACAAAAGTGAAAAATGTAAATTTCCAATTTCAACCAAACATGCTAGAAATGCTCCAATTGAGCTAATTAGCTTATTGTGAGAATATTGCAATTGTCTGACAAAAGTGAAAAATGTAAATTTCCAATTTCAACCAAACATGCTAGAAATGCTCCAATTGACCTAATTAGCTTATTGTGAGAATATTGCAATTGTCTAACAAAAGTGAAAATTGTAATTTTCCAAATTCAACCAAACATGCTAGAAATGCTCCAATTGAGCTAATTAGCTTATTGTGAGAATATTGCAATTGTCTGACAAAAGTGAAAAATGTAAATTTCCAATTTCAACCAAACATGCTAAAAATGCTCCAATTGAGCTAATTAGCTTATTGTGAGAATATTACAAACGTCTGACAAAACTGAAAAATGTAAATTTCCAATTTCAACCAAACATGCTAGAAATGCTCCAATTGAGTTAATTAGCTTATTGTGAGAATAT